>NC_056594.1:20656207-20683641 GCF_018340385.1 Cyprinus carpio | reverse complement strand
GAGAGAAGTGTATATGTTTGTGTGTGGGTGGGGGGGGGGGGGGGGGGTGTGTGTGGTGATGCGGGGGGGGGAGGGGGGGGGGGGTGTGTGAGTGTGTGAGAGTGTCAGTGTGTGTGTGTGTGTGTGTGTGTGTCAGTGTGTCTCTGTGTGTGTGTGTGTGTGTGTGTGGGTGTGTGTGTGGGTGTGAGAGAGTGTATATGTGTGTGGTGTGGTGTGGTGGTGTGTTGTGTGGTGTGGTGTGTGTCAGTGTGAGAGGTGTGTGGGTGTGTGCGTCAGTGTAAGAGTGTGTGTTGGTGTGTGTGTGTGTGTATGGTGTCTGTCTGTGTGTGTGACTGTGTGTGTGAGTGTGTACGTGTATGTGTGAGTGTGTATGTGGTGTGTGTGTGTATTGTGTGTGTAGTGTGTGTGTGTGTGTGTGTGTGTGTGGGTGTGTGTGTGTGTGTGTGTGTGTGTGTGTGTGTTGTGTGGTACCTGTGGAATGATGCCTTGTTGTCCAGGCTCTTGTTTTCCCATCATGGTGTAGGATTTTCCGGCTCCGGTCTGACCGTAGGCCAATATACAGACGTTGTAGCCCCTCAAAAGCGTGAAGCAGCATCTCCTCCCCGATGTCCAGATACACCTGTGCCGCTGGGACGCGAACGCTGGGTCGTCCTCCTGCACACACACACACACACACACACACACACACACACAGTGAGTTCAGAGGCGCAGGAGCTCAGACAGCAGCAGTGAACGGCAGCGCAGGATCTTACCGTGCTGTGAGACCAGTACGAATAGTCAAAGCTGAAGTTCTTGGCTGCTTCTTTGGGTTGTTTGGGGTTCCAGATGCCTGTGAGACGACAAACACAACAGAGTGAGACGATCAGTGACTCGCTCCGGAAGATGAGCAGCTCATGCTCCCTTCTAAGACATCGCAGACGGTGATATTTCTAATAAATAAGTGCAGTTGTGGATTTAAAATGCATTAAAAAAAATCCCAGGTTCGCTGTGCTTGTAGGGGCTGTTTATTTACCTATATCTACTGTATATTTAACTATAAAATATCAAGTAATTATATATATCATAGTATTAGTATAATTGGATTATTGCAATTATTATTATATTATTATAATATAACATTATATTATTATTACTATTATCATTAGTAATTAAAATATTAAACAAAATACAAAATATTGCCATTGCAATATTTCACTGTAAAATACAAAAATTGAGTATTAAAGAAAAATATAATCTAATAAATTTTGATAACGATTGTACTGTAAAATATAATCAAATTATTATTATAAATATTATTATTATTATTCCTTTTGATTTTTATCATTACTGAATTAAAATATTAAACAAAATAAGAAATATTACTATTGTAATACTTCACTGTAAAATCCAAATTGAGTATTTAAGAAAATATGATAAGAAGAAATGTTGATAATAATTGTACTGTAAAGCATCATATAAATCCCTGCTGGTGTGTTTGCACTCACAGGTGGAGCTTCCCTGCATCTGTATGACACATTTAGCATCTCGGCTGGTTTCGCGGGAGTTGAAGGGCCGAACTCTCACCGCTACCTTCACTGAGGCGGCCATCCTGAAACACAGAACAACAACCAATCAGGATCAGTCCCTCCGGACCAATCAGAGCTCAATGTTGCTCTGTCAATCACATCCAACTCCTAGAAACCCTGACATGAGAGGTGTTAAGAATAGAACACTAGTGAGAAGTCTGAACTTTTGTCAGTGAACAAATGAGTCACAAAAGAGATCATTACACTGGACATAAAAGGACAAGTCGAGCACACTGCAGCGTGGGATAGAGTATCTAACACAGTGTGGCAGATCTGAGTGAAGTGACGTGTGATGTTGGCCCAAGTATGGTGACCCATACTCAGAGTTTGTGCTCTGCATTTAACCCATCCAAGTGCACACATACAGTAGTGGACACACACACACCGTGAACACACACCCGGAGCAGAGGGCAGCCATATTGCTGTGGCGTCCGGGGGTCAGTTGGGGGTTCAAACCTTGCGCACGGGTTTCACCTCAGTCGTGGTATTGAGGGTAGAAGAGAGTTCTGGTATTCACTCCCCCCCACCGACAATTCCTGCCGGACCTAAGACTCAAACCGTGACTTCTGGTTACAAGTCCGACTCTCTAACCATTAGGCCACGACTGTCCCAAACATGGAGCCGTATGTTTGCCGTAAGCAGTGGCTGGGACCCGGGAAGAGATGGCACGGACCGATGAGGACCCCCCCGCCTTGATAGTGGGCCATCTTCGGCTGCCAAGCCTTCATCCTGAGGGTCCCTGTCAAGAGGAGGAGAGAGCTTGCGGGGATGACCAGCCCCCAAGCGCCATGTTCTGCATCATGTCCCCTTTGTTCATGTAGGTGACAAATGCAATGTTCTGTTTTCTGTTCATGCAATAAAGACACACACATCCTCTCAAAAATAGTTGTTTCCTCCTCATACTACAAATACTGCGTCACTTGCCCTGCCTCAGAGCAGTGCGGAGTCGCGGTCTGTATCTGTTATGGCTTCCCAGTGACACAGGGATGCCGGCAGACCTGAGGCCCATCAACCGAGCACTTCAAAAGCACGACCCTTAAGCAGATCCTGGCACAAATTTGTCCTGGGGACTGGATTGCATCCGTGGATCTGAAGGACGCATACTTCCATATTCAGATTGTGATGCGGCACAGGCACTTCCTGAAATTCCCGTTCGAGGGCAACAGCATACCAGTATTCGGTTCTTCCTTTCGGACTGGCTTTGGCACCGCACATGTTTTCAAAGTGCATAGATGCAGCGCTTTCCCCCCCTCAGAGCGAGTGGTATGCGCATCATCTGGACGACTGACTAATTTTGGCCCATTCAAGAGATGTGCTTATCCATCATATGGACATGCTGCCTCACCATCTGGACTCCCCTGGACTGTGTGTGAATGTACAGAAGAGCGTTTTCACCCCGAGTCAATCTATTACATATCTGGGCATGTGTTTCGACTCAATGGAGATGCGAGCACGCCTCTCTCTCTAGAGACCATCTCTGCAGCAGTTCAGACTGTGCCGGTCTGTTCCTCTGAGGGAATTCCAGAGGCTCCTGAGACTTATGGCGTCTGTGTCATTAGTTTGTCACCTCGGTCTTCTGCACATGGGGCCGCTACAGTTGTGGCTGAAAGATCGAGTCCTGTGGAGAGCATGGACCAATATGTTCACCAAATGTTCAGCAGGGGGGTTCCCCTAGGGCTGGTGAGAGTGTGCACTGTGGTAACGATGAATGCGTCAACCACAGGCTGGGGAGCAGTGTGCCAGGGCGTTCCGGCTTCAGTGTGGTCAGAGTCTCAGAGCAGGTGGCACATAAACCACTTGGAACTAAAGGCGGTATTCTTAGCTCTAAAGCCCCAACAAAATGTCTGTGGTTTTGTACATAGATCGCCAGGGCAGCGTATGCTCCAGTGCCCTTTTCAAGCAGGCTGCGGGTCTTCTATTATGAGCGGATCGTCCTTTACTCTCCATCAGAGCAGGGCATACCCCGGTCTCCTATACTGCAGTGCAAACATGCTCTCGAGGAAGAGAATTCCTCACAGAGAGTGAAGGCTGCATCCCAGCTTGATCCGGATGATTTAGGATTGCTTCGGGAAGACAGAGGTGGATCCGTATGCGACAAGCCTGTTCTTTTCATTGTCCCACTCCCCACTGATGGGGGACGTTCTGCTGGCTGAGAGGCAGACTTTATGCATTTTCCAGGTGAAGATTTTGCCTCTGATATCATGCAAAATCAGCGAAGAGAAGGCGTCAGTGATCCTCATTGCCCCGAAACTGGTCGAATCAACCTTAGTTTCCGGACCTCAGGGAGATGCTGGTGGCTACCCCTTGGTGGATTCTCCTCAGAAAGGAGCTACTGTCTCAAGCGGATGGCTTTTATCTGGCACCCCATCCCGAGCTGTGGAGCCTGCACGTCTGGCTACTTCAGGGATCCTAGAGGAGCTAAGCACCCTGCCTCCCCGTGTGATTGACATGATCACGGAGTCTCGTGCACTCTACTAGGTGTTTGTATGCATTTAAATGGGAAGTGTTTATGAAATGGTGCTGTGATGAAGATATCGACCCGGCGAGCTACCTCTTGTCGAATGTGCAGCACATGCTCGATAACAGGAGCCTGCCATCAGCGCTGAAGGTTCATGTGGCGGCTGTTACTTAGATTTTTCATTCACCAGTTTGACGGGTAAACTGATTGGGAGGCACACATTGGTGGTCAGATTTCTCAGGGGGGGGTGAGGAGATTACACTCCCCACACCCACCGTCTGAGCCACCGTACTTACTTTCCTCCTTAGCGCTGGTTCTGAAAGCTCTCTCTCTATCCCTGTTCGAGTCCCTGGATTCTGTTGCTATGAGGAGGCTCTCCCTCTTTAAAACTGCACTTACTAACTACCTTGTTATGTGGGAGTGTTCTAACTTGTGTTTTGTTGCAGTTACTCAGTAGCTCACCTGCACTCAACTGGTTAATTGACTTGTAGTACAGTTAAAACAGTAGTTAATTGCTTCGGCTAAGTGCATAGGAGATTTGCACATGCTCTCGGATGAGGATTGTATTCGTTTTGGACCTGGGGACTGCAGTGTTACTCTCTGGCCCAAACCAGGCTACGTGGCTAAATCTCTTTCCATCCCCTTTATGGCGAAGGTCATTTCCTTGCTTGCTTTATCAACTGAGCTGTCGACCTCGCATGACACCTAGGCTCAGAGCGCCATTCGTCCTGTAGGGGCCTTGAGGATCTATATTGACCACTCTGCCACCTTTCATCAGTCTGAGCAGCTTTTTGTGTGCTATGGTGGCTGTGCTAGTGGACGAGCAGTATCTAAGCAGAGGCTTTCTCACTGGATAGTGGACACTATTGTGTCGGTGTATGCGAGCCAGGAACAGGAATGCCCTCTCAACATCAGAGACCAAGGGGGGCGGGGCTTACCGATAGGTCAATTGTCCAGTTTACTGAACTGGCGTTATCTTACATGACTTCAAGTAATTGGAGAAGGGGAGGAGTTCCCACATGCAGTTCTCGCAATGTCTCATTCCTGCTCTCAGGAGACCTAGGTTACGTAATCGGAGACATTCGTTTTAGTTCATTTTAAATTTGCATCTCCAATGTATCCCGATTTAAGGATGTTCAGATAAAACAAATACTGTGGAAGAGATTCATTTTTGCAGCTCATGCGATATTTAATGCTGAGACTATGAATTTAAGACTCTCTGCTCTGATTTAAGACCCACAGGAACCCTGAATGTGTGAATATCAAACACAGTCAGAAATGATGGCATCACATGAGAAGATCACCAGGAGTTAAAGATTACACCGTCAGATCAATAGACTGAAAGAATGAGAGACTTTGAGCTGATGAATCCCTTACATCAACTCACTTCAGCTATTCACACACACACACTCACACACACACACACACACTCAAAGTCAGAGGGTGTTTAAAGGGCAGAGAGGAATGTCATGTGTGTTTGCTGTTTAGTTGCTCCAGCTGTCACAATGAACACACACACACACACACACACTCTCAGCTCTAGTCTGTTCAGACATGTTGTGTCCAAGTTACTCAGAATAAAACGGTAATTATAGGATGATTTAATAAAACACATGCAGGAGTAGTTTTAAAGGGATACTCCACCCCAAAATGAAAATGTTGTCATTAATCACTCACCCCCATGTCGTTCCAAACCCATAAAAGCTTAGTTCGTCTTCGGAACACAATTTAAGATATTTTGGATGAAAACCGGGAGGCCTATCAGCCGCGGCACTGTTTTCTTTCAAATGAAAGCGTAAATACACGTAGAAAACGTATCCTTGTGCCACGGCTGACACAGAAGAGCGTATGCTGTCTATTTTCAGCTCATATTCTCCAAAATGGCACTGCGCTGATTTGGAGAGACACAGAGGAGAGGACTTGTTGAATAAAGTCGTTATTTTTGTTTTCTTCGTGTACAAACAGTATTCTAGTCGCTTTATAACGTTACGGTTGAGTCACTGATGGCAGATGGAGTATTCTGACGATGCTTTTCATTCTTTCCTGGAGCTTGACACTGTTATTTATTTGTCAGTCTATGGGACAGTCACAAGCCTCACGGTTTTCATCCAAAATATCTTAAATTGTATTCCGAAGACGAACTAAGCTTTTATGGGTTTGGAACGACATGGGGGTAAGTGATTAATGACAAAATTTTCATTTTGGGGTGGAATATCCCTTTAATAATATAATAAAATGCAATGCAAATACTTTAATCATTAAAACTCAATTTATTAACTCTGTAACGCCACTCTATTACATTTGATTCATGAATTTCTAAGGCTCTAAATGATCATCATGATTATACTCTGCTGTTTTGACTGGTTGATAGTTCAGAGTGTTTATCCAGTCAGAGCTCTTTTAGTGTAATCAGCTTCAGCTGCTGCTTCTGGTGTCAGATCAAGAGGTCAACATCTAAACCTGAAGCAACTCAGCTTTACTTGATTCTCCATCAATCATGTTTTAGAGTCTCAACCTGAAGCAACTCAGCTTTACTTGATTCTCCATCAATCATGTTTTAGAGTCTCAAATCTGATCATCAGGGATCTTTTGAGGAGCGTTTTGTTTCCAGAAGCTTTACTTTTCTCTGTTCCTCAGCGGAGGAATGATCTTCACAAGCCTCCAGAACATCTCACATCTTCTGAGGAGCCTTTATTTCTTCATCTCTCAATCACTGCATTATATGTTTGGATCATTTACATCTCATCTTATTACTGGAGATACAGAGCCATGACTCATATTTAGATCAGTTTATGTCAGTATCTGCTGAACTGTTCTCACTTCATCAGATTCATAAAAGCCAAATCATAACACATGCAAACTTTTCGTCTAACATAAACATCTAAGAAACTTTTAAAACATCAGATTTTTTACTATTGTTTGATATGATTGTGTATTATATGAAATTAAAAAACGTAGTTCCCGGAAATCAGAGGGAACTGTGAGGGGAAATGACTCACCTTCTTCACCGAGTGCTGCTGGTCCTCCGGTGTGTTTACCGTGAGTTTACCGGGGGACTCGGGCGGGGGCGCTCCGGCTCACCGACTTTCACTCTATTTATATTTACACGCAGACTTTGACCGTATTTGCCGTTATTTTTCCGTTATCCGCGCGGGTGCTGCCGGATGCCTCTCTCGTGAAGTCCCAGAGCCCGCCGGTGTGTCCGTTAGACGCGGTCACGAGCGCCGGTGAGAAACTTTCCGGCGGAGGCCGCGCGCGCCCGATCGCCCGCAATCCCGTCGGTGATGGAGCTCCTCGGCCGCCGGGAGGCTCGCTCGGCGTGTTTCGGGGCCGCTGAGGGTGTTTTTAGGGAGAAAAAGATGAAAAATAAAGAAGAAAAAGTCGCCGCTGGCCGCGGTGTGTGCGCGCGCCCCCGCCCCGTCCAGTCCAGCGAGTGACGTCACGACGGCGAACCGGACACCGAGGCGGAACTTCAGACACACACACAGTCACATTTACACACGGATACAGTGATGTGCCAAAACCATGATATTTTATTCAGTATAAATAGGCCTAGGATATAAAGTTATTTTAAATGGTAAAAAAACACGATATTAACATTACTGTTTTAATGAAGCGATAGACACTTTTTCTAAATTCTGTCTATTTTCCACGCGTTGTATTAATAGTACAGTCATGAAAACACATTTTCAAACACTGCTAAAGGAGCTTTGCTCCAATATCCCAAAAAAAAAAAAAAAAAAAAAAAAAAAAAAAAAATTTATATTATTTTTATAGTTAGGCCTATCTAAAAAAGAAATCACTGGAAGCATTTGACCAGAAGAATATCATGAGAAACAATTCAGTCAAATGTTTGTTGTCTTTTGTTTAATTGCACGAAATTCAAGTAAACCTTAAAAGCATGTTTCTACATTGATGCAGAGTTTGTGGTGACAGTATTTATACAAATAGAAAAAAACAAACTAAATTAATTAACTAATTAAATAATTAAGATTTTTACAAACTGTGTGACCAGAGCCGTGATTCAGACTTTATTCGAGTTTTATTCTGTAGTCTGAACATTCTTCACAGAGTGTGTGTTTATGATAATGATTTTACTGTAGAGGCGCATGAGAGTCACATGATGCGAGTGTGTGTGTGTGTGTGTGTGAGAGAGAGAGAGAGAGCATAAAGTGTGTGTGTTTGTGTGTGTGTGTGTGTGAGAGAGTGAGAGAGAGTATGTGAGTGAATAACGTGTTGTGTATGTGTGTGTGTGTGTGTGTGTGTGTGTGTGAGTCGATATATAAAGAGTGTGTGTGTGTGAGAAAGATAAGGTGTGTGTGAGTGAGTGTGGTGTGGTGATATGTGTATGAGTGTGTGAGAGAGTGAGCATAAGGATGTGTGTGAGATAAGAAAGAATAAGTGTGTGTGTGTGTGTGTGGTGTGGTATATATATATATATATAATGTGTATATATATATATGTGTGTGTGTGTGTGTGTGTGTGTTATGTGTGTATGTGTGTCAAATTAAATCAAATTAAAGTGTGTGTATAGAGAGATGACGAGAGATATGTGTGTGTGAGAGAGAGAAAAAGCGTGTGTGTGTGTGTGTGTGTGTGTGTGTGTGTGATGGTTTAGGGAAATCTGGATGCAGGTGTTTCCTGAGACACACACATAATTTTACCACAGTAATCACAGTTTCCAGTGTAGTTACTGTCACTGAACAATAGTAAATGTGTGTGTGTGTGTGTGTGTGTGTGTGTGTGTGTGTGTGTGTGTGATGATTCATATGAAGGTTTATCTTCACGAGTTCACACTTACACGTGATCAGAAAGAGTAAAGGTTAATTGGCGTGTTTAAACATATTCGAGTTCGTTTAGTGTTCTAGTCTCGTAACTAATGAATCACTTCATTCGGTCTCGGTGTGAATGGGTCTAGATAATGCTCATTAACGAAAATGCTTCACAGCAGCACGTGACAGCACAAGGGCTGCAGACACACTCGCCGGTTACCGTCAGCAGCGCGTGACCGGTGACAGCAGCAGCGGGACGCGCGTGCGCGTGCGGGAATATTCGGTCCCGTTATCTCACCCTCAGCGAACCGAACACACGCAAGCTCGAGAACACACCCGGTCAGAGCGGCGGGAACGGATCGATCCACGCGCGATGAGCGGCGGCGTGTACGGCGGAGGTAAGATAAGTGATCGCACATCACCATGACAACCGCATCCGCCAGCATTCCGGGTATCACGGTATTCATCGACACAGTATGTAGATGTGCAGAATACATGCTTTTACCACGGTACCCCTGCTGGCTTCTGGCTAAAGATTTAATTTGTCATATATTAGTATTACTGTATGAATGTCAGTTTCTGCTCTGGCTAAACTGCTTACAGCACGGCGGTGTGACCAATTTTGATCACGTGACACATCAGCTAATAGTAATTAGGTTTTTCACAATCAAGCTGAGCACAGAGATGAGGAACTTCAGCTGTTAACGAGATCAACTTCCCCGCATCCAGAAACTCACACAGAGCCACGGACAGACATCTTCCTCTGCTCTCCGCATGTGAACGAGCCAATCAGAGATCATCACTGACCAGAAGACATAGCAGATCACAAACATTCACTTTATGGGTTTATGTAAATCTGCTTTAAAATAATCTGATCAGACTGAGCTGGTATTGATATGATCAGACTGTTCTAATACTCACACCGTCTCTGTGTGTGTCAGATGAAGTGGGCGCTCTGGTGTTTGACATCGGCTCCTTCTCCACTAGAGCAGGATACGCAGGAGAGGACTGTCCGAAGGTAACCACCCTATCTGTCTGTCTATACATCCATCCATCATATATTAAATTATTATTCAGTAATATCATCAGTTATTTAACACTATCAGAGTTGATCTGAATAATGACTCTAATTGATTAATTTTTGCAACATGGATACCGTTCTTTTTTCTGTTTCTCACTTTAAAGCTGCGTTGAAACCGTCTGTACTGGTATAAATAAATTGACTTGACACGATTGAGCCATAAACCCAGAGCTTTGAGAATCATCCTGAAGGTCTGGAGGTCACTGATTATCATCACTTACGTTCCTGTGTGCTTGTGTATAGGCAGATTTCCCCACCACCATAGGAGTGAATGCTGAGAGGAGGGGCCAGCTGACATGGGGGCGGAGCAAGAGATCAACAGTGGGAGGAGTTTATTACACTAGATAACCACAGCCCTGCATGTGCCACGTCGGGTGTAGAACTCATCTCTCCACTGAAGAACGGCATGAGTACGACACTCTCTCTCACACTCACACACACACACACACACACACACACACACACACACACACCACTCACACACACCGACACCACACACACCACTCACGACACACATCACACACCACACTCACATCACCTCACTCACTCACACATCACTGACACACTCGCAACACACACCCCACACACACACACACACACACAAACACACACTCTCACACACACACACACACACACACACACACAGTCACCCACTCACACACACACACACACACCACACACACACACTCACAACACTCACTCCACACATACACGCACACACACACGGCACACACACACTCACACTTACACACACACACACTCACACTCACTCAAACACACACCACACATACACACACACACTACCCACACACACACTCACACACACACCACACCACACTCTCTCACACTCACCACACTCACGTCACACACACCACACACACACACACCAACACACACTCACACTCACTCTCTCTCACACACACACACACACACACACACACACAATTTAATATCAAATACAAAAGTATATTCTGCAGAATGTCTCTGTTTCTATTGTGTTCTCAATTGAACTCTTTTAAGTGAGGACTGAATGCATTAAAGCCATAATCGACCACATCTACAGCAAACACATCAAATCTGAGCCCAGGGAATTTACACCCTGTTCTGATGTCTTAAGCTCCTGTGAGTACATCAACACTCTTACAGGAGTTCTTGACCAAAAAATTCAATGATCTGAAAATTTACTCATCCTCATGCCATCCCAGATCAGGATGAGTGTGTTTCTTCATCAGGAATGCAGTATTGCATCAGTGTCTCATCAATGGATGCTCTGCAGTGAATGGGTGCCGTCAGAATGAGAGTCCAAACAGCTGATAAAAACATCACAATAATCCACAAGTAAATCCACAGCACTCCAGTCCATCAGTGAACATCTGGAGAAGACAAAAGATGAAACACATCCAGCATTAAGATGTTTTTAACTCAAATACATAGAGTCCTATAATCCATAATAACACTTCCTCCATGAAAAAGTGTTTCTGGTGTGAATCAGGAGAGAAATCTTCAAATACAAAAAACTTTAAACAGCTCTAAACAAATATGTGTCTGGAGACAACACCAGAACACTTTTTCACTGCAGGAAGCTTGTTATTATGGATTATAGGACTCTATGTATTTTAGTTAAAAACGTCTTAATGCTGGATGGTGTGTTTCATCTTTTGTCTTCTCCAGATGTTCACTGATGGACTGGAGTGCTGTGGATTACTTGTGGATTATTGTGATGTTTTTATCAGCTGTTTGGACTCTCTATTCTGACGGCACCCATTCACTGCAGAGCATCCATTGCTGAGACACTGAATGAGCAATGCTACATTTCTACAAATCTAATGAAGAAAGACAACAACTCATCTACATCTGGGATGAACTGAAGGTGAGGACATTTTTAGCAATTTTTCATTCTGAGTGGGAACTTTTTCTTTTAAACAGTAGATTAGAGGATAAATATAAATGTAATGCCATATGAGCTCTAGATCTGCATGTTTATATTGTAATTCAACATTTTCTGTTTGCAGTACGTTTTCTTTAATGTTTGTGTTTGAGTTAAATCTCAAAGAACTGAGACCGAGGCCATTGTCTGTATTTTTCATCTGAAGTAATGTTAGCATGTTTCTTAAACTCATGACAGTGGAACTCCATCCCAGCGCAGCAAGGGTGCCCAATAAAGAGCTAGAAAAATATACTAACAGAACTCATCATTTGAGCATTACAACATCCCTGCCTTCTTCCTGTGCAAAGACCCTGCCGTGCAGACAATAGAACCTCACCGCCATTAGCGTACGACTGCTGGGCCCCCAAAAGCCAAGGGCCCTCCAATCAGACAGCACCACTCGGGAACATCAGCCAATCAGAATCCAGAGAGGGTCTAAAATGAGTGGCCCTCATGTGTTAAAGAGCGCACAGGCTAATGATTAAGTCATGATGTTTGTAAGTGACCTTAACCTGAGCTAACTGCAGCTTTCTGCTAATTTTTAATCGGTCGAGCCACGGGCCTTGGTGCTTAACTTCTGGACAGCTGGTTAGTCTTATGGGTCGCACAACAACACCATATTCACTGCCATCCCAGTGCATGATGGTACGTCCTGCCAGCAAGGTAAATAGAAGACCGTGCATTAGTTAGTGACATGATCCATCATAAGGCCTCTAAATTATCAAAACTTTGCATGCTGATAAACCTATTTTATCTATTAACACATATGCAAACTTTTTGTTCATGCCCAGAAACAAAACAAGGCGTTTCAGCAGCTAAGCCATTTTTTTTATTAAACAAATGCCTAACTTATATGTCTTTAACAGGGTTTTTCAGCGTACAGAGTTAGTCACATATTAAACGAGGTCAAGAAATAAGTCCACCCTTTATTTCTATAGCGCTTTGACCTATAACAATACAGCATTGTATTAGACCAATGACTGTATTACAGTTACAGACCAATAGAAAATAGTGATTCAATGATGCAAGCCAGAAGACCAATGCGAATTCAAATGTTATAAAGATGCTGTATACCTCTGAATGATGGTGTTTCAAGAGTATCATTTTATAATTTTATGTTCAAACAATAGCTCCTAAGCTTCTAATGTGAATTTACATTGCCATAAGCACATAAAAATGTAGAAACATACACAAAATTGGCACAAACGCATCAGAACAGCTATCATTTGATCATGAATTCCTGTATTTGCCTGAATCATAAACCGCCCCTTAATCAGAACGCTTATCTGATACTTTGAATTCAGAGCGCGCGAATCGCGAAGATCATTCGGAGCGATTCAGATCAATCGACTTCGGTTGAGAGTCATTTGAACAGATGATTCATATTGGGACTTTCGGAGAGATTGGTGAATCATTTCAGATTCATTCGTGATCATTGATTCAGATCGGACTTCGGAGCGGAGCTTCGTGATCATTTGATTCATATTGGGATGCAATCAGGCGATTTGATTTTTGATTCATATTGGAGAGCTTTCATTTGATTAGCGGGAGTTCGTCGAGTTCGTGAATTCATTTGATTTCAGATCGGGGACTTCGGATGCGAGGTTCGTGATCAGTTGATTCATATTGGGACTTCAGAGCGAGTGTTCGTGAATCTTTTGATTCAGATTGGGACTTCAGAGCGCGTTCGTGATCATTTGATTTAAGATCGGGACTTCGGAGCGCGTTCGGAGCGAGTTTGTCGTGAATCATTGATTCAATCTTAGAGCGAGTTGATTCAGATACTTCGGAGCGGACCCATTCAGAGGCGAGTTGTGAAGCTTTGATTCGATCGGGACTTCGGATGCGAATCTTTTGATTCATATTGGGACTTGGGACGGAACTTCTTAGAGCGAGTTTCGTGAATCATTTGATTCTAGACTCGGAGCGCGTGACTTTTGATTCGGAGCGAGTTCGTGAATCTTTGTTAATCATTTCGATTCCGTGAATCATTTATTCAGATAGGGACTTCGGAGCGAGTTCGTGAATCATTTGATCAGCAGATCGGACAGAGGCGAGTCAATGCGTGAACTTCATTTTGATTCATAACACTTGGGATCGGGACTTCAGAGCGCTGAATCGAAACAATTTGATTCAGTGAATCGCAAAACAATTTTGATTCAGAGCGCGAAATCGCAAACAATTGACTCAATCGGGACTTCGGAACTCGCGATCAGTTCGTGAAACAATCCGATTTGGATGTTGGTGATCCTTTGAGAGTCGGGGACTTCAGAACGCGAGTTCGCAAACAATTTGATTCAGATGGGACTCTCGGAGCGAGTGTGAAATCTTTGATTTGATTCAGGATCGGGAAACAATTTGATTCAGATCAGCGAGTTGGTGAATCATGATTCAGAATTAAGAGATGCGAATTCTGAAACATTTGGATTCAGATGCGGGTCTTCGGAGCGAACGTTGCGTGAATCATTTGAATCACTTGCTTCAGAGAGGATTTAGAGCGCGAATCGAACAATTTGTTTCGATCGACCCGCGGAGCGAGTTCGTCAAATCTTTTGCTTCCTAGTTGGGACTTCGGATCGCGAGTCGGTGAATCATTTTGATTCAGATCTGGACTTCGAACGCGACGCAAACCATTTGAGATCGGGACTTCGTGAATCATTTGATTCAGACCGGGAATCGGGAGCGGAAGTTTTGGTGAATCATTGAGCGAGTAAGATTCGTGAATCAAACAATTTGATTCAGACGGAACTCGGAGGAGTTCGTGAATCTTTGATTCAGATAGGACTTCGGAGCGAGTTGGTGAATCATTTGGTGAATCATTTGGTGCTTCACTTGATTCGTGGGACTTCAGAGCGCGAATCGCAACAACAATTTGATTCAGATCGGGACTGCGGAGCGATGTTGGTGAATCACTTTGCTTCAGATGAGGGACCTTCACAGAGCGCGAATCCCAAACAAGTTGTATGTCAGATCGGTACCTTCAGAGCGCAATCGCAACAAAACAGTTTTTTTTTGATTCAGATCTGGACTTCAGAGCGGCGAATCGCAAAACAATTTGATTCAGAGGGGACTTCAGCAGAGCGCGAATCGCAAACAATTTGAGTCGATTCGGGGACTTTCTAGCCGAATCGCAACAATTGTTTCAGATCGGACTTCGGAGGCGAGTTTGGTGAATCATTTTGATTCAGATCGGGACGTCAGAGCGCGTTCATGAATTCATTTGATTCTTATTGTATGACTCGGAGATGAGGTTCCTGAATTCATTTGCTTCAATTGTGACTTCGGAGAGAGTTCATGAATCATTTGACTTGCAAAGAAAATAAGTTCAAAACATGTACAATGTCGTCTTAACAAATCCAAAAATTATGTGCTATTCCACTTTGCCTGAAAACATAACATTTCTTTAAACTGGTGGCCCTCGCAGCTCTATCTGATCTTGTAAGATGGGTTTAAAGGCATATTCAGGGGATTATTGATATAGAGTTAGGGTTGTTCAACTGCAGTTTACAGAGCAATCAAAAGTATCGGTTTGATCATCAGAATGTTGTTTCCAGCACTCAAACTCGTGACCAGCAGCAGTGCAGATGATGTTGCGGGTGTGGCTCTTGTGTCAGGGATCGTTTTGAAGTCTCTACTGGTCGGTGATTTCAGTACCATGCAGTGCAGGGAAGTGTTTCAGGAGATGCACATTGGACACGGTTCTCCATAACATGATCGCGTCTAATGGTAGAGTCGTCTCAATCGACTGTTCTCCCCGTGTGTGTGGTGTTCAGTCTCTCAGTCCTGTGTGTGTCCGTCAGGAAGCCCGTGGGGAACGGAGCTCCGCCGCGTCTGGACCCAAGAAAGACAAACTCACAACTCCCCTGCCCTCACCAAATCCTTGCACACATTACATGTGCAACGTAAGAGTCTGCCAAGAACCATAAGAACGACACGTATGTGACGTGAGTGTAATGTGATCGATGAATGTCCACTCTTTCAGGAGTTATTGATTCAGTTTCCAGGAATCGGTGCTGTCAGGTGTCTGACAATTCCGTATGATGCACAGTGAGTACATGTAAACGCACATACACTCACGGAACATACATGAATACACTGTAAAACACACACACACGTAAACGCACCACATATGTAAACATGCACACGCCACACACATAATACACATTACATGTAAAATGCATGCGGACACACACGTGTAAATGCACACTTTTCACATGTAAAGCACATACACATACAAGCATAAAGTGCACATGCACACGTTGTCAACAACGCACCCCAAAACGTTACTGCAAACACAGACAGTAACCTGCACACAACCTAAACAATACACCCTTGAAAGCACACACAGACGTAAACACACACAGGTAATGTACATGCCACACAAAAAGTAATGCACACAGACATGCAATAACACACACAACCCTTAACACGCACACACACACACGTACAATGTCACACAACCTGCAAATCCCGCGAGCGCACACACATGTAAATTCACATGCACACACATGTACAACACACACACATACACTTAACGCACACAACGTGCGTAACTGGCGCACCATGTACCACCAACACGATGAACACATGCACATTCACATGGTTTGGTTAAAAAAAAAATAGACATGCTTAACCAAACACACACTAGTAAACCACACATCACGTAATGACATATGACACCACACACAAAACGTAAATGCACACACAAGACGTAAACACCACACACAAGTAAATGCACAAACAGACAGGTAAACACACCACAAATATCTTAAACGCACACAAACACGTGCGTAACGGCACACATGTACACAGGCATGTAAATGCACGACATGTAAACATGCACATCACATGTAAATACACACACACACATGCTTAACAAACACACACCCACCACAACACCATCCACCTTATAAACACACACACACAAACACACACAAGCGTAATGTACATATGTTCACACCACCATGTACACACACATTTAAACACACAATACACGGAATATGCTACCCATAACAAGTATGTATGTAGAACACAATCCAGCGTACACAATTGTATACCTACGGAACTACAGTTTCAGACTCTCTCAAATGTACACAGCATATCTGATGGTGGTATGCTGTCCGTGTTGGTTAAGGGTTGCCGCCACAGTTGCGATCGGACGTATTTTGTGAACTTATGTGTAGTTAGATGCCGATGGCGGATGTAGTCTAGTGACTATCATGATCGTCATACGGAGCTGATTGTAGGCTTACGGTATGCCTACTATCCTCCAGTATAGGTATGTACTGTTCAGATACGGTCCAATGTGAAGGCCTGAGAGTATAGATAAGTATCACCACAGGGATGTGCTATACTAGCTAGTACGCCGTCCTGATCATGGGTTGTTGTGTGCTTCAAAGTGCTGATGGAGATGATGGTTTCCTGCAGAGGAAGGAGTTGTGTGATGTTGCACCTGCACCATGTGCTGTTCTGGGCCGTCTTCTCAGGGTATGTCCCTCAGGGGAACACACAATGTACGGGTCGTTCGGAACCACGTGGTCTACTATCCAGCATCGGCACATGAGTCGTGACATCGACATGGACGGCTCGGTCGGCTTGAGAGAGGAGAGAATCACACGCCCCGCTTACTGCATGTTATGTACAGTTGCCTGCTAATCCACGATGCAACTGCTGTTTTATTTTTTTTGGAGTAACTTTTATTCTTTGGTCTTTGTATGAAGGTATGTGTTGATTTGCGTTGTGTGTGTTGTCGCTTGCTGTTGAGGGGTGTCCTCATGTAGTACTGGCAGTTGATGTGGTGTTAGTTTGTGGATAGTACCGGAGGAAAAGGAAAAGTTTTTACCGGAGGAATAGGGAAAGGAAACACGATAATGCAGGTGGCTTCACAGAGAGAGACCTCAACAGAGAAACGTCTCAGAAAGCGCCGCGACGTGTGCCGACTGAAGTCCTTGATACTCTGCTTGCTGCGTCTGTTCTCCGGTCTGATCTATTCCTCACTGTAGACTGTCTCGGGTGGTGGTGTCGGCAGAGCCACCCGTTAGACAGGCAAGGACAGGGAGCCAGACCACAGTGACCGTACAGAGCATAGAGATTCATGAGACCTGAAGCGATCGCCTCTGTAGACTCTGTCATTTGAGAGGAGATTCAGCTCCGGATCGGTCGGCGAGGATTTCGGGAGTCGGCCGATGCCGTGGGCATCGTGGTGTGAGACACACAGCAGCTGCAGTAAACCACAGCTGCATCACGATGGAACCTGTGAGTCATATCAAAAACATTAGATATATGTATCTAGGTTTATGTTAGTTAGATATATAATCATGACCTGGATGTGCTGTGTGGGTCATCAGGGAACCTCCGCACAGCAGATGTGGATTTTAAAGCAAGGAGTATGATGAGGGAGGAAGAAGTGGATAAAGGGAACAGAGAAAGAAAACAGATGTGTGTGGAGAGAGGGGAAAGCTGGAGAAAGTGCCCCCTTCTGAAACACACAACACACGACACACACCCACACACGAATGAGCACACAATCAACACATTGCACACACCACAATCACAATGGACATGCGTTCATTCACAATGACTGCTCTGAATTATGTTTCATGTACAAACTACTTCTGAATACAGTATTTACAGTAATCATCGCGACGAAGTGGCATTTTGCCTCTGGTCAGATAGCATCGATAAGATCTGAGAGCGGCTCTTCATGTGTTATGGCGCTATTACAGGGGATGAGACTGACACATAAGCAGTGTGCAGACACCAGAATAGGGTAACTGAATATATTCTCCTACTAAGTATATACACACCATGATCCAAAAGGTCATAGACAAGTGTTAAGTCAAGAACTTACACACGCGTTCAAAGTTTAGATTTTTCCACATTTTTAATGCGTATTATGATTGTTGGGAAAAGTTGCTACATTTGCTTAGTGTACTTCTCTTAAGAGAAGTGTCTTCCAGTTCATGGAGTCCTAACAGTTAACTTGTTTCGTGTTACAGGAAGTAATATTCTGATATACAGCCTATTTGACGTGTTAATTTTCACGATTATATGCCATATCGCAATTTCTGGTTCGTCTCGTCCCCATGAGAAGTTAAGACCCTGTCTCAACTCAATATTAAAGACTTTCTCGTTCCATCTGAGCCCTTTTTAATATAGAGAGCATAGTATTCATATGAGGACTGAATCTAGTCGAGTCAGAGAACACACACCCCGGTGCCAGAAAAACAGCCCACATGATGGAGTACTATTGAGTAGCTAGACGTCCCTGATGTGTGATGCTGCACCACAACGCAATGAATCCAATCAATCACTCAATCCGTGTTTGCGTAAATGATACTGCGTGTACCAGCAGATGCTGCAAGCGTGAGAGCAGTCAAGCACGCGCACGATTCCGAGACACCACAGTGGGGATACGGTCTGCAGTTCTCTCCTGTATTCTGGAATCAGTATGAAGGACTAAGAGACCTGAGGACTAATACCACAAAACCTCACCATCTCAGCAGGTTGTTAGTGTCTGATCAGCTCAGATTGAAGGGTAGTAGCCGCGAGAACAAAACAACTCAAACATGAAAGAATCAACAGAGCAAAAGTCCTTTAAGACGGATATGAGTTTTTCTTATTCAAAATATAAACTAATCAGCACCTAAATAACAGTTTTCATCTCCAGACTCTTCTGCGATCCTACTCTGCGCCCCACGGATCTCTGCTACTGGACGCTTTCGAGACAGCCACACAATCACCGAGAACTACAGACACGACGGCGCAGCCAAACAGCTGACGAAAGTAACGGTCATGTGCCGCCATGTAAAACAACTGAAGAGTAGGCACTCGTCCTCGTTGACTCTTGTAGTTTGTGCCCAGGTTTGCTCGGCGGGGAGTCGGCTCCATGTGACGCTCAGTCTCAACGTTTGTGCTAGCTAGGCATTGTGCCGTCACAGAGGGTCGCCGGGGAAAGAGGGGGGGGAAACGTTTCCCGCAGCTGATGTGACAACACAGGAAGGATGAGACCAGCGGTGAGTGGTATGAGAGAGAGAGTGTGTTGTGTGTGATGAGAGTATGTGTTGTGTTGTGCCTGCGACCTTTGAATACGTCATGCCTGCAAGCTGGCCAGATCACTGTGCTGGCTTATTTTAGAGAGGAAACCGTCTCAGTCCTGCTGTGCGTGAGCGGGGTTCATGTCATGATGATGGCGGTGGCATTTTCTTTTCGATTTTATGGAAGCACTACTAGTACCAGCACCTCCCAGAAGCCACCGCACCTGTCACCGAGCCCGATCTCTCTGTGGGATGGAGCTGTGAGTGGTTCCGGGGTGTCTGTTGGTGAAGGCGAGCGGCTCTGCTTCTGCGCAGCTCTGATCTGAGTAACGAACTTCACACAGACTGTGACAGATGAAGGAATCTGCTTCATTTGAGCTTCTCTCGGCTAATAGTTTCACTCTCTTTCTCATTTGAGAACGAAGGCCTTGACACCACAAATCACTGCAGTAACTGGCGCGGCAAACACAAACAGTCGACAGAGGTGTGTACCAGCGCGGAGAAATTAATGCTTAGAATAACTGCAAAATCAAGACATGTGGCAAAAATGCCCCCTTTTTGTAATATGTTTGTTTGAATATCTTTGTGATTATAGTGGTTGAGCAAGATACAGGACGCAAGAGTGTGTTTTCACTGAAGATCAGCACAACGGCCGATATAACTTAGTTTTATTACAGCGGGAACGCTCTAGGCCAGTTACATGTAATTCTATTATTAAACGAATGTATGTATCAGTTATTTGGCACACTCTATAATAGGATTAATAACAATACTTGCAATGAACCGTTTACACATTTTTACAGCAGACAACAAAATATAAAAACCATATAAACTTAAAAACAATAAATAAAAATAATAGAAACGTTTTCAAATGATATTTTGATTAAAAAAGTCTAATATTTTCAAAAGGGGTAATATTAAATAGTAAATATAAAGTGCTGCACACCTTGCGGGTGTTTTTTGGATTTAGTGCAAAGATAGATTTTTTTTTGATTCTGGATTCATTGGACTGGTAACAGCACTATGTGGTGTGCCTATTACTCTGAAATTTATGAATTACATGTATGAAGAGAAGTGGTGAGAGTGGTGTGTGGGTGTGTGTGTGTGTGTGTGAGACGAGACGAGGAGAGCGTGTGTGTAGAGAGAACGGGGGAGGGAGGAGGGGGGAGAGGGAGGGGGAGGGAGGGGGGAGGGGGGGGGGGGCTGGCGAAGAGGAGGGGAAGGGGAGGAGGAGAAGAGGAGGATGAGGGAGAAGCGGAGAGGGAGAGGGGAGGAGAGGAAAAGGGGGATGAGAGGAGGAGGGAGGACAGGGAGGGGGGGAGAGGAGAGAGGAGGGGAGGGGGGAGAGGAGGGGGGGGGGAAGGAAGGGAAAAGAAGGGACGGAGGGGGGAGGGAGGGAAGAGAATCGGGAGGGGAGGGAGGGGGAGGGGGAGGGGGGGGAAGAGGGGAGGGGGGGAGGGAGGGGAGGGGGGGAGGGGGGGGGAGAGGAGGGAGGGGGGAGAGGGGAGAAGAGAAGGGAGGGGAGAGAGGGGGGAGGAGAGGGGGGACCGGGAAGGACGGGAGGAGGGAGGGGAGGACGAAGGGGGGAGAAAGGGGGAGGAGAGGGGGGGAGGAAGGAGGGGAGGGGGGAGAAGGGAGAGGGGGAGGGGGGGGGGGAAGGGAGGGAGTAGGGGGGGGGAGGGAGGGGGAGGAGGAGGGAAGGGGAGGGGGGAGGGGGGGAGGGAGAAAGGAAGAAGGGGGGGAGGGGGGAGAAAGGGGAAGGAGAGAGGAAGGGAGGAGGGGAGAGAGGGGAGGGGAGGGGAGGGGGGGGAAAGGGGGGAGAAGAGAGGGGGAGGGGAGGAGGGGAGGAAGAGGGGAGGGAGGGGGGGGGAGGGAGGAGAGGGGAGGGGAGAAGGGGGGGAAGAGGAAGAGAGAGGGAGAGGAGGGGAGGGGGGGAGGGGAGGGAGAGGGGAAGGGGAAGGGGGAGGAGGGGGGGGGAGGGGGAGGGAAGGAGGGAGGGAGGGAGGGGAAGGAAAAGGGGAAGAGGGGAAAGGAGAGAGAGAGGGAGAGGGGGGGAGAGGGGGGAGAGAGGGAGGGGGAGAGGGGGAAAGAGGAGGGGGGGAAGAGGAGAGGGGGAGGAGAGGGGGAGAGGAGGGGGAGGGGAAGGGGGGGGGGGGAGAAGAGGAGGAGAGGGGAGGGAGAGAGGGAAGGGGGGGGAGGAGGGGAGAGAGAAAAGGAGGAGGGGGGGGAGGAAGGAAGGGGGGGGGGGAGAAAGGGGGGAAGGAGGGAAGGGGGGGAAAAGGGGGGAGGGAAGGGGGGGGAGGGAAGAAGGGGAAGAAGAAGAAAGAAGGGGGGGGGGAGGGGGAAGGGGAGAGGGAGAGGGGGAGGGGGGGGGGAGGGAGGGGGAAGAGGAGGGAGGAAGGGGAAGAGGGGGAGGGGGGGGGAGAAGGGGAGGGGAGGGGGGGAGGGAGGGGGGGGAAGGGGGAGGGGGGAGGGGGGAGGGGGGGGAAAGGAGGAGGAGGGGGGAAGGGGGGGGGGAGGGGGGGGAGAGGGGGGGGGGGGAAAAGGGGAGAGAGAGGGGAAGGGGGGGGGGGAGAGGGGGGGGAGGGAGGGGGGGAGGGGAAGAGGGGGAGGGGGGGGAGGGGGAGGGAGGAGGAGAGAGAGGGGGAAGGGAGGGGGGGGGGGAGAGGGAGGAGGGGAGGGGGAAGGGAGGGGAAGAGGGGGGAGGGGGGGAGGGGGGAGGGGGAGGGGGGGGGGGGGGGAGGGGGAGGAGGGGAAGGGGGGGAGGGAGGGGGAGGGGAGAGGGAGGAGGGGGAGGAGGAGAGGAGGGGGGGGGAGGAGGGGGGAGGGGGGGGAGGGGAGGAGGGAGGAGGGGGAGGGGGGGTGGGGGGGAAAGGGGAGAGGGGGGGAGGGGGGGGAGGGGAGGGAGGGGGGGGGGGAAGAGGAGGGGGGGAGGGGGGGTGGGGGGGGGAGGAAGGGGGGAGGGAGGAAAGGGGGGGGAGAGGGAGGAGGGGGGGGAGGGGGAAGAGGGGGGAGGGAGGGAAAGAAGGGGGGAGGGGAAGGGGGGGGAGGAGGGGGGGAGGGGAGGGAGAGGAGAGGGGGGGGGGGGGGAGGGAGGGGGAGTAAGAGGGGGGGAGGAGGGGGAAGGGGGAGGAGGGGAGGGGGGGGGAAGAGAGGGGAGGGGAGAGGGAGAGGGGAGGGGGGGAGGGGGGAGGAGAAGGGGAGGGGGAGGGGGAGGGGGGAGGGGGAGGAGGGGAGGGGGGGGAGAAGAGGAGGAGGAGAGGAGGGGGGAGAGGGGGAGAGGGAGGGAGAGAAGGAGGAAGAAGAGGAGGGGTGGGAGGGAGGAGGGGGGGGAGGAGGGAGGGGGAGGGGGGGAGGAGGGGGGGGGGGGGGGGGAGAGGAGGAGAGGGGGGAGGGGGGGGGGAGGGGGGAGAGAGGAGGGGGAGAGGGGGGGGGGGGGGGGGGGGGGGAGGTGTGGGGGGGAGGGGGGAGGGGGGTGGGGGGGGGGGGGGGAAGAGAGGGGGGGGAGGGGGAGAGGGAGGGGGAGGAGAGGTGGGGGAGGGGGGAAGAGGGGAGGGGGGGGGGAGGGAGGGGAGGAATGGAGGGGGAGGGGAGGGGGGGAGGGAGGGAAGGGGAGGGGGAGGCGGAGAGGGGAGGCGAGAGAGGGGTGAGCGGGGGGGAGAGTGGAGGCGGAGGGGGAGGAGGGAAGGTGGGGGGAGGGAGGGAGGGAGGGGGGGGGAGGGGAGGGTGAGAGGGGGAAGGGAGGGGGAGGGGGAGGGAGTGAGGGGGAGGGGGGGGGGGGGAGGGGGGGGGAGGGAGAGGGAGGGAGGAGGGGAGGGTGGGGGAGGAGGGGGAGTGGGGTGGGGGAGGGTGGAGAGGGGAGGGGGGGGTGGGTGGGAGGGGGAGGGGGAACGGGGGAGTCAGGTGGGTGGGGGAGGGGAGTGGGAGTGTGGGGGGAGGGTGTGTGGTTGGGAAGGGGGAGGACGGGAGTTGGGGGGGGGGGAGAGGGGGAGGGGAGCGGGGTGGGGGGGGTGTGAGGAGGAGAGGGGGGGAGAGGGGGGGAGAGGGAGAGGGGGGGGGGTGTGGGGAGGGGGGGTGGGGGGGGGGGAGAAAGGGAGAGGGGGGAGGAAGAGGTGGGAGGGAGGGGGGGGGTGTGAGGGGAGGGGAGGGGGGGAGGGAGAGAGAAGGAGGGTGAGGGGTGGGGGGGGGAGGTTGAGAGGAGGGAGAGAGAGAGAGAGGGGAGGGGGGGGGGGGGGGGGGGTGGTGTGGGTGGGGGGTGTGGGGGGTGGTGTGGAGAGGTGAGTGGAGGGGTGAGAGTGGGTGTGGGGGGGTTGGAGGGGTGAGGGATGTGGTGGTGTGAGAGAGTGTGTGTTTGGTGTGTGGGTGTGGGTGGGGGGTGGTGGGGGGGTGGTTTGGGGGGGTGGGTGTGTTGTGGGTGTGGGTGTGGGGCGGGGGTGTGGGGGGTGGGGGGGTGGAGGGTGGGGGGGGAGGGTGGTGTTGTGGGTGGTGTGTGTGGGGGGCAGGTATTTGGTGTGGGGTGTGTGTGTGTGTGGGGTGGGTGTGTAAGGGTGAGTGGGCGTTGTTGTGTGTGTGGGAGTGTGGGGTGTGTGTGTTGTGGGGTTGGGGAGGGAGAGAGAGTGGGGGGTGTGTTGGGTAAGAGGTTGGGGTGGTGTGTGTGGGTGGGGGGGGTGGGGGTGTGTGAGTGTGTGAGTGTGTGTGGGGGGTGTGTTGTTGGGGTGTGTGTTGTGTGTGTGTGTGTGAGTGTGTGTTGTACCGGTCATATCCGTGTGGTGGGGGTGCACTGGGGGTGTGGGGGGAATGAAGGCTGGTGGTGGAAGGGGGGGTGGTCCAGATCTGAGTTGTGAGCTTGGTGTCTCTTGTGCTCTGGTTCTTCTCGCTCCTCTGGTTGTCATCCCTCGGTGTTTCTCTCGGGGCAGATGGGAGAAACCACGGGGGGGGCGGAGCTGCTCAATCAAACAGGGTCAGGGTCCCAAAAAACAAATTTTCTATTTAAATTGATGGGGTTGGTGTTTAAGCATATGAAACTGGGTCATGTGGACACAGTATAAATGGTTCAACATATGCATATATTAATATACAAAAACTGACTGGTAATATTCTGAAAAAATATTATGGGACCTCTTTGTGTATTTATGGCTCTAACAAACCTTTGACGTACTGATTCATTAATCACATAAATTTGAACATTGTTGTGACAGGTAAAATAAATAAACCCACAAAAAACAGACTGTCTCCACAAATATTGACCAATGTGAAAAGAGACTGGTCACCTGACGTTTGTGTGTCAGTCTCGTGAGGAGAAGAAGAGGGACGTTCTGGATGCTTGGGTGAGGGACGGGTGATAAAAAACTCTCCATCTACACACACAAACACACACACACACACACCAGTGTCTTGTTCTGCACTATGTGGACTGGCTGAAATATGAGGATTATATCCAATGACCGTGTACCTGCTCCTGATTGGTCAACAGGGGTAAAGTTTCGCCCAATGGTTTTTTTCATTCCCTGCAGACGGTGGGGGGTGGCTGGTCCCTCTGCACCTCCAGGGTTCCTTTTGTGACGCTGCCATGGAAACCAGCTCCTGTTGCATCTCTGGGGTGGTCTACACACACACACATGCGAGATCATACACAATGATCATGATGTAACATGAGACTGGTGTGGTTGTTGGGGTGGGGGGAGCCGTACTGTGCTGGTAGCTGTGTGTGAGATGGGTGCAGCTTGGGTGGTCTTTTTCCTGTAACTGGTTCTGAACTGATCCAGCTGAGCCGCCAGCTCCCCGGTGTCGTTGTGCGCACTCAGGTCCAGCAGCTGGCTTCCTGCGACATACACACACACACACCACACTATCACTACAGTCTGGGGGGGTGAGCTAGTGATGTTGTGTGGTCTCAGTGGTGGGTGGGGAGTTTGGGTTGTTGTTGTTGTAGCTGTGTGTTGTGTGTGGTGTTTTCTCCTCCTGTATGGCCGTGGTCTGTCGTTGATCTGCTGGTCCAACGACCTGTGGAAACTCCGCCTCCATCTGAGCCTTTTGAGTCTGGTTGGGGTGTTGCGTGGTGCAACAAACAACAGGAGCATAAAGGACCATACAGCGATAAATACAACTATAACCTATTGGTTTTTGTTATAACTAAGCATAACACCTAACTAAAATGGTAACAAAAAATAATTGTAAACAATAACATATAACTGTAAACAGAACGATAATTGTAACTATAAGTGTAAAATATAACGATAACTGTACAGTAACACACTCTGGGGACTGTACAGATAACCTTAATGGTAACAATAAGTGTACCTCTAACATAAACTGTAATGTAAACTATACCTAATGTTACTGTAAACACAATTGTAACAATAACCATAATGGTAACTAAAATGTAAAATATAACAATAACCGCACTGTAACAGTAACTATAATTGTGATGATAAGGTGTAACCTTACCACCCGTGTGTTTATAACTGTTAACTTTTACTGTGGTACTATGATAACTGTAACACATTATAAGTATGGTGTGATAATCTTGGACAATAACTACTATAACCATCCACCCCAACACACAATTTGGGTTTGGGGGTTTATTATAGGTTGTTCGTCTGCCGCGCTTGAGCTCTTTAAAGTCGTGGACTCTGACTGAGCTGTCGATGATCTATCGTGTATCATTCTGAACGTGTTGGTGTGGGGGGGAGAAACGCTCCTCTGTGATGTTGTTGTTATAGTTGTGCAAGCTTCTAGTGTGTGTGCGTGTGTGTGAGACCTGGTCCAGCGCTCGGTCCACTCTCAGCGCGTCTCTCTCTCTCCTGATCTGCTCCAGCTCTTCTCTGTATCTGCCGCGCCCTGCTCTCGGCCTCTTCACGCGCAGCCCACTTCCTGTTTCACCTGCTCCTGTAACAGCAGCACAGGTGCGGTCAGCTGGTGGCGGCTTCTGAGGGTCACGTGACTGATGGGGGTGTGCCGTGCGTCTCAACCAGTGTGTGGGTGCAGCTGCTGCGTGGCGTGGGTGAGCTGCTGCTGGAGCTGCTGTGTGTGGGTGGTGTGTGTCGTGTGTGACTCCGTCTGGAGTTTGTGACAGTTGCTCTCGGAGGTCTGTCTGCGTCTCTGTGGCAGCTTCTGCTCCTCCTGCTGGAGGTGTGGTCCACACGCAGACAGCAGCTCACGGCCTCTCTGCTCCTGAACACCATCAACACCATCACCATCATAATCGTGATAACGCTCTGTGTGTGTGTGTGTGTTGGGTGTGTGGTGTGGTTTGTGTGTGTGGTGTGTCTGTGTTCTGTGTGTGTGTGTGTTGCGTGTTGTGTGTGGTGGTGTTTGTGGTGGCGTGTCTGTGTTGTATGTGAGCCGTTGTGTGTGTGTCTGGGTGTGGTGTGTGGTGTGAGAGTGGTGCTGTGAGTGGTGTTGTGTGTGGGTGTGTGTTGTGAGGGTGTGGGGGGTGGTCGTGTGTGTGTGTGTCTGTGAGTGTGTGCGGTGTGTGTTGTGAGTGTGTGCGTGAGTGGTCTGTGTGTGTGTGTCTGTGAGTGTGTGTGTGTGTGTTATGAGTGTGTGTGGTGTGTGTGAGTGTGTGTGTGTGTCTTTTGTGTCGTGTGTGTGTG
>NC_056594.1:20636207-20651207 GCF_018340385.1 Cyprinus carpio | reverse complement strand
GAGATCATACGGCAATCAGATTGAGATTAGACAGCGATCAGACAGCGATCACGGACTGAGATCAGCTGAGATCAGACTAAGATCAGACTAAGATCAGATACTAAGATCAGACTAAGATTCAATATTGATTGAGATCAGATTGAGATCAGATTGCTATCAGACGTGAGATCTAGGGACTAAGTTTTTAGAGACAAAGCTCAGACCACACTGAGATCAGATGCTGAGATCAGATTGGAGATTCAGATTGAGATCAGGATGAGAGCCAGACTGTAGATTCAGGACCAAGATGAGAACCAACCAGACTCGACCACAGATCAGATTGAGATCAGTTGTTAATCAGCTCACTGTCAGCTGTGTGCGATCTGCTCAAGGTGTTTCTGCAGATGAAGGTCTCTATCTCTCCATGCTTGCTTCTGACTCCAACCCCCTCCAATTCTGAGCCAATTCATCAATCTATCACACGACCGAGCCTAAGAGGCGAGTGGAACAGGAGAACGCTTGATCTTTCATGTGCCCCTGAGGTCCATGCAGCTTATGAGACAGGAGAGGGGGCGATGGCTTCGGGGTCTCACTTTGGTTATATACTGACAGCAGTGAGACTCAGGAAGAGGGACAGAGCGAAACGGACACCTGTGCCTGATCATCACAGAGAGAGAGGACAAGAGCAATATAAAAGTAAAAGAACATCAAGTCCAGACAGACAATATTAATTTTTACCTTTAACCATCCTAAAAACACACGCAGGCCGTTTACAGTCACCAAAACAATGTAGAAACATTACATTACAGTGATTGTGTCTCATGAATATGTATATTCATTATATTACTATTTTATACACTTTCTGTGCAAAAAATAAATAAAAAATTAATACTGAATAAAAAAGTTAATAGTTTTTAATATATCTATATAATACCAAACGTAAGTTTAATCAAATATTTTTGTAGTGTACTGTGGAAGTGCAATACAGCTTGATTCTCATTTATTAACTTCAATTGTATTTATTTAAATGTTTATATATCAATATTAATTATTAATTTAATTTAGTTTTTTTTTTTTTCACCAAATTATAGTTTATTTAAAGTTAAAAGGAATGCTCTTCACTATTTAAGTTTTACTTTGAATAAAACGCATGATATAGTCAGGATGTAAATAATTCTTATGATCTCAGTATTGATGGACAGGGCCTACCTCGGCCGCCGTGACCTTTGACCTTCCTGCTGGTTCGGCTGTGGCTGTAACGAGCTTGTAGGAGGCGTGCGGTGACCTGACGAGATGATGACAGCGCTGAGAGAGGAGACGACGGACAGGAGACGTGTCACGAGCGGGACACACGACTGATGAAGAGGAGCACCACCACCATCATCATCAGCAGCAGCAGCAAGCTCGGCCCTCTGACATCATCTCACTGCACCCACAACACAACACACACTGTGTATATATATAATCAATTATTATAATGGGTAATATGTTTGTGTGTGTGTGTGTGTGTATACGATTTTATCATATAATATATATAATTATATTTTTTATTAATAACATCTTTCGCATACTTCGACTTCAAGCAACCAGAACATATCAACAAACAGATGGAATTAACACCACACGTAAGTTTAGCTGCAATACCCATATTTACATTTACTTAAATCGTTACGTTCATATCACACTTATTTTGATTTTCATTATATCCCGCAAAAATACACCCTCGGGTTTCCCACTGGCAACCAGTAGCAGACACCCTAAAATGCCCTGTCTTGTGCCGGAAATGATATATACTAATGAACCTCTGACTCCCCAGTATTCTGTTCATATGTTCATTAAAATCATAACGGCATATAAAACAATTGTAACGTTGAGTTCTCCGTCAGAAAGCGTTCGGAATTAATCTCGCGGACGAAAGAGAGAAGATTATCCGTGGACTCTATGACGATCTTCCCACGTTCCTGCAGTTTGAAAGCTCCTCGTTCTAGAGTTCCCCCACGAGTTTTGAGGAGGTTTGATTTACCGTCTGAGTGCGTCGCGATGCTGCCCCGCGTCAAATCGCGCCGTGGCGGAAGCGGAATACACCTCATCAAACCCGCACAGGAAAAATGGACAAACACCACACCACATAAAGGAAATCAAAATAAATACACAAATACAGACTAAGACGCTTCTTCTGACAGCAGAGAGGTGGAAGATGGTGAAAGCCTGTAAATCAGGCTGGCAATAATTTGGACTGTTTTTTCCCGACGTCATACAAACAGAAACCATCATTTACTGTATTCCAGTGACAACACTAATATGATAAAGCTATAAAATACAAAAGACAGAAAGCCACCGAACTATGTGACTAACTAACCCTCCTTTACGAAAGGAAAAAAGTAACCCACTCTGAGTACGGAAAAGCAATTATAAAAAAAAAATATATAGAACATAATCACTGGATATAATAATTAAAAAAGGACCGAATGACGTGTGATTTTTATCCTCCGTATTTCTTTGCTCGGTCCGTGATCTTTAGTTTTCCCTTGGTTGTTTGAGTCTGTTTGATCGCTCTCTGAAACAGAAATCAAACTGAAATAACTCCACCCCATGTGAAGATCCGCGTTTAATAGATTATAAAATCATCTCTCAGCCCAATCAGAATCAACAAGAGCATGAAAGATTCGTTAGTGAACTAAAACTTAGTTTTTATTCGTCTTGTTTGCCATTGTGCAAAATTGTCTAAAAGAGTCTTAAATCAAGACAGACACAAGCCAGATATGATATCTTGTTTCCTGAAACAGCACCTGCCCAGAATGTGGTGGTTGTTTTAAGCGAGAAACTCACGGCCTTTTCATCACTTCCTATTATACACGTGCACCTCCCAGTTAAATGCGCTGTTCAGAAGTGCTGGGATCAGTAAGATTATATATATATAAAATCACCTTATGCATCATCAAGTCCGTATTTAATTTGATCAACAATTACAGTTAAAAATTCGTTGAAAATTTATTCTACTGTTAAAAAACAGCTGTTTTCTATGTGAAATATCTGGTTAGAAGTGTAATTTATGTCTGTGATGTGCAGCTGTATTTTCTCAGCATCATTTACTCCAGTCTTCATGTGTAACATGATATTTACAGAAATCATTCTAATATGTGGATTTATTATCAGTGCTGGAAATGTTTTTTTGGAACCCTGTGATATTTTTTTTTTCAGGTTTCTTTGATGATTTAAAAAAAGTTCAAAAGAACAGCAGTTATTCAAAATAGAAACCGTTTGTTTACAATGTAAGCCTTTACAATCACCTTTTATCCAATTAACCCCATCCTTGCCTGCATTAAAAGTAGTAATTTCTTCAACAAAAAAAAAAAAACACTTTTAAATAGTTAGGCCAGATTTTGGTCAGAATTTCTATTTTAAGCAAAATGGCGTTTGAGTTTCTTTAAATACCCATTATTATTGATAACTTGGAAAAAGTATCAACAGGTTACCTAAATAAAATAAATAAGCACCCACAACTGTGTTAAACATTGCCTAATAATTCAAGAAATGTTTCTTGAGCAGCAAACCACCACATTATTATGATTTCTAGAAGATCATGTGACACTGAAGACTGGAGTTAATGATTGCTGAAAATACAGCCTGAGCTATCACCAGAACATACATTACAGTTTAACAGATAATTCACACAGAAAACCAGCTATGCTTTACATTAGAATCATATTGCATGTAATTTTTTCTGTATTTCTGATCAAATAACCATGCATAGCCTTGATGAGCAGAACACCATGATGACCTGCCTCTTTAAAAACGTGATGAAAATCTGACTGATCCCAAAACGCTTGAAAGTCAGTTTTTAAACACTAATTTAGATACCAATTTTAAAACCAATCAGTTGTATTGGCAACACAGGTAACTTGGTTAAAATTCAAGTAGTTGACACTAAGGTACACACCCCAACCACATTAATTAAAGTGGCTCTTCAAAATTGCCTCTGTAATGGAAACGACCCTGCTTTGAAATGATGCTGTATTATAAAAACACACAAATTTAAAAACTAAAAACTGAAGCGGAATGTCTTAATCAGGTCTCCATTCAAACACACAACCACACACACAAACAGGAATCTGGATGTAACGTGTTTATGAGGAAATAAAACACTGGAATGCAACTGAAGGAATGTTAACGGAGACGATGTCCTCACCACCACACACACACACACACCCACACAACACCACAAGACCCCCACACACCCACCCCACCCTCCCCCCCCCCCCCCCTCCGCCCTCCCACACACCCCCACCCCCCCCCACACCACACCCCCCACCCCCCCCCCCCTCCCTACCTCCCCCCCCCACACCCCCCACCCCCAAACACACACCCCCCCACCCCCCCCCCCCCCCCCACACCCCTCCCCCCCCCCTCCCCCCACAAACACCCACACCCACACCCCCCACCCACACCACTCTCCCACCCCCCCGCACCCACCCCGACGCCCACCCCATCCCCCCCCTCACACCACACTCCCCCCCACCCCCCCCCCCCCCACCCCCACCCACCCCCACACCCCCACACACCCCCCCCACCCCCCACACCCCCCCCCCACCCACCACACCCCCCCCCACACCATCCCCCTCCCCCCCCCCCCACACCCCCCCACCCCCCCAACAACCCCCACTCCCCCCCCCCCTTCTCCACCCCCCCCACCCCCCCTCACCCCCCCCCCCCACCCCACCCCCCCCCCCCCTTCCCCCACCCCCACCCCCCCCACCCCCCCCCCCCACACCCCCCACCCCCCAAACCCCCCCCACCCTCCCCCCCCCCCCCACCCCCCCCCCCCCCCCCAACTCCCCCCACCCACCCCCTCCCCCCCCCACCCCCCCAACTCCCCCCCCCACCCCCCCCCCCCCCACTCCCCACCCCCCCCACCCCACCCCCCACCCCCCCTCCCCCCCCCCCCCCCCCCCCCACCCCCCACCCCCTAACCCCCCCCCCCCCTTCCTTCCCCCCCCCCCCCTCCCCCCCACACTTCACCCCCCCCCCACCCTACCCCCCCCACCCGCCACATCACCCCCCCCCCCTCCCCCCCCCCCATACCCCACACCCACCCACACTCCCATCCCCCCCCTTCCCCCCCCCCCCCCCCACCCCCCACCCCACACACCCCACCCTACCCCATCCCCCCCCCACCCCCCCCCCCCCCCCCCCCACCCCAACCCCCCCCCCCCCCCCACCCCCCCACCCCACCCCCCCCCCCCCATCCCCCCCCCCCCCCCCCCCATCCACCCAACCACCCCTCCACCCCCCCCCCCCTCCCACCCCCCCCCCCCCCCCCCCCCACACTACCCCCCCCCCCCACCCTCCACCCCCCCCCCCACCCCCACCCCCCCCCCCCCCCCCCCCCTCCACACCCCCCCACCACCCACCCCCAACCACCCCTCCTTCACCCCACCCCCCCCCACCCCCCCCCCCCCACCCCCCCACACCCCCATACCCTCCCCCCCACCCTCCCCCCCCCCACCCCCCCCCCCCCCCACCCCCCCACCCCCCCCCCCCACCCCCCCCCCCCCTACCCCTCCCCCCCCCCCCACCCCCCCTCACACCCACACACCTCCCACACACCCCCTCCCCCCCCCCCCCCCACACACCCCCCCCCCCCATCACCCACTCCACCCACCCCCCCCCCCTCCCACCACACCCAACCCCCCCCCCCACCCCCCCCCTCCCCCACCCCCCCCCCCCCCACCCCCCCCACCCCCCCCCCACCCACCCATCCCCCAATCTCCCCCCCACCCCACCCTCACCCCCCCCCCCCCCCCCCCCCACACACACACCCCCCCCCCCCCCCCTGAACCACCCCCCCCCACCCCCCCAAACCCCCCCCCCACCCCCCCCCCCCCCCCCCCCCCTTCCCCCCCTCCCCCCCCCACCCCCCCCCCCCCCCCCCCTCCCCCCTTCCCCCCCTCCCCCCCCCCCCCCCCCTCACCCCCCCACCAACCCCCACCCAGCCCCCCCCCCCTCCCCCAATGCCCCTCCCCCACCCCCCCCACTTTAGTCCCCCCCCCCCCCCCCCCCCACCCCCTCCCCCCCCTCCAACTCATCCCCCCATTATCCCCCCACCCCCCCCCCACCCCCCCCCCCCCCCCCCCACCCCCCCCAAACCCCCGATCCGCCCCCCCAACTTCCCCCCCCCCCCCCTCCCCCCCCCCCCCTTCTCCCCCCCCCCTCACCCCCCTTCCCACCCCACGGCCCCGCCCCCCACCCCCCCCTACCCCTCCCAAACCGTGTACCCCCCCCACCCCCCACCGCGACCCCCCCCCCCCCCCCCTACCCCCCACCCTCACCCCCCCCATGTCCCCCACCCCCCCCCCCCCCCAAGCCCCCCCCCCCAGCAAAACACCTCCAACCCCACCCCCCCCCTGACGTGGACCCCCACTCCACCACCCTTCTTACCCCCCCCCCCCCAGAACTCCCCCACAGCCGACCCACCCACTATGTCACCACCCCCCCCCCCCAACCCCCCCCTCCCCTGTTCCTCCTCCCCCACCACTTCACCCCCCCCCACCCCCCCCCCCCAAAACCCCCCCCACCCCCCCCACCCCACCCCCCCCCAAACCACCCTTCCCCCCCCCCCCCCCCCCCCCCCCCCCTCCCCACATCCCCCCCCCACCCTCCCACCAACCCCCCCCACCCCCCCCGCCAGACCCCCCCCCACCCCCTATGTCCCCCCCCCCCCCGGTCCCATAGGCCACCTCCCACCACCCACCCCATCCCAACCCCACCCCCCCCCCCCCCCCCCCCCCCCATCCCCCCCCCCCCCGCTCCCCCACCTCCCCCCCCCACCCCCCCCCCCCCTCCCACCCCTTCCCCCCCACCCCCCCTCCCCCACCCCCCTCCCCCCCCCCATTCCACCCGCCCACCCCCTACCCCCCCCTTCCTCCCCAACCACTCTCCCCCCCCAACCCCCCCCCCCCCCACACACTTCCACCCCCCCCCCCCCCCCCCCCCCCCCCCCCCCCCTCCTTTCCCCTCCCCCTCCCCCCTCCCCCCCACCCCCCCCCTGTCCCCCCCCCACCCCCCCTCCCCCCTCCCAAACCCCCCACCCCCCCCACCCCCCCCCCCCCCCCATCCCCCCCCCACACCATCCACCCCCCCCTCCCCCCCCACCCACCCCCACCCTCTCCACACCCCCTCCTCCCACCCCCCCCCCCCTCCCCATCCCCCCCCCCCCCCACCCCACCCCCCCCCCTCCCCCCCCCCCCACCCAATCCCCAATTAAAAACCCCCCTAAACTGTTGACACTCCACCCATCCCCACCCCCCACCCCCCCATTGCACCCCCCCACTGATACCCATAACCCCCTCCCCCCTCCCCCCCCCCCCCCCCCCCCTTACACCCCCACACCCCCCCCCCCATATTAACCTCCCCCCCCCCCTCCCCCCCTCCCCCACCCCAACCCCTTCCCCTCCCACCCCCCCCCACCCCCCCCCCCCCTTCCTGTCAACATCGGACCCCCAATATGAATACCCCCCCCCCCACCCCCCCCCCCTCACCTCCCCCCCCAGCCCCCCACCCCACACCCCCCACCCCCACCCCCCCTCCCCAATTCCCCCCCCCCCCCCACCCCCCACCCCCCAACCAATCCCCCCCCCCCCCACCCCACCACCCCACCAAACCCCCCCCCCCCCCCCCCCTCCACCCCCCCCCCCCCCCCTCCCACCCCCTCCACCCCCCCCCCACCCCACACCCCCCCCACCCCTCCCCACCACCCCCACCACCCCAATCCCAACCCCCCCCTTCACCCCACCCCCCCCTCCCCCCCCCCCCCACTCCACCCCCCCCCCCCCCCACCCCCCCCCCCCCCCCCAACCCCCACCCCCCCACCCCCCCCCCCCCCCCCACCCCCCCCCCCCCCCCACCCCCCCCCCCCCCCCCCCCCCCCCCCCTCTTCCCCCCAACTACCGTCCCCCACCCCCCCCCCCCCCCCTAGCACCCCACACCCCTCCCGCTCACACCCCCCCCAAACCCCACCCCCCACACCCCCCCCCCCCCCCCCCACCCCCCCACCCCCCACCCCACCCAACCCCCCCCCCACACCCCCTCCAGCAACCCCACCCAACTCTCCACCCCCCCCCCAACCCAACAAAATACCCCCCCCCCCCCTTCCCCCCCACCCCCCCCTCCCCCTTCCTCCCCCCCCCCCCCCCACCCCTCATCCCACCCCCCCCACCACACACCCCACCACCCAACAACCACCCCGCCACCCCCCGTCACACACCCCCACCCCCCTCACACCCACCACCCCCCCAACCTCCCCCTCACCCCCATCCCCACCCCCCCCCTACCAACCCCTTACCCCCCCCCCCCCCTCCACCTACACCCCCCCCTACCCCCCCCCCCCCCCCCTTCACCCACACCCCCCCACCCCAAATACCCCCCCACAACCCTCACCCCCTCCACCCCCCCTCCCTCACCACCCCACCCCACCCCCCCCTCCCCCCCCTCAACCCCCCCCTCCCACCCCCCCCACATCCCTCCCACCCCCCCCCCCACCCCACACACCCCCACCACCCCCCCCTCCCCCACCAACCCACCCCCCCCCCCCCCCCCCCCCTCTCCCACCCCCTCACCCCTTCACCCCTCCCCCACCCCCCCCCCCCCCCCACCCCCCCCACCCCCCCCACCCCCCCCCCCCCCCACCACCCCCATCCCCCCCCCCCCCCGCAACACCCCCCCCCCCACCCCAGTTCCCCCCAATCACCCTCACCCCCCTTCCCCCCCCCCCCCCCCCCCCCCCTTGCCCCCATTTTCCACCCCCCCCACACCCCCCCCCCCCCCCCCCCCCCCCCCCCCTCCCCACCCCCCCCCCCCCCCCCCCCCCCCCCCTCACCCCCCCCCCCCCTCACTCCCCCCCCCCCCCCCCCCCCCCCCCCCCCCCCCCCCACCTCCCCCCCCCCCCCCTCCCTCCCCACCTCCCCCCCCCCCCCCCCCCCCCCCCCTTCCCCCCCACCCCCCCCCACCCCCCCCCCCCCCCTCCCCCTCCACCCCCCACACCCCCCCCCCCTCACCCTCCTTCCCACCACTCCCACCCCTTTCCTCACCCCCCCCACACACACCACCCCACCACACCACACAAAACTCCCCCCCCGCCCCTCCCACCCCCTCCTCCCATTCCTCGTCTCTCGCACTCCAGCCACCCACCCACTACCAACTTCCCCTACCCTGCCCAACCCCCCCACCACCCCACACCCCCCCACCACCTACACTCTCCACAACTTCCCCCCCCTACCCCTTCACCCTCACCCACCCCCACAGCCCGCCCCCCCCCCACCCCTCACCCATACTCCCCAACCCCCCCCCACCCCCCCACCCACACCACCCACAACCCCCCCCCAATTCCCACATCCCCCACTCTCCCCCCCCCCCACCCCCCCCCCAACAACACTACCCCCACCACCTCCCCATTCCACACCCCCTCCCCTCCATCACCCCCCTCATCTCCAACCCCCTTCACCCCCCCATTATCAACATCCCCCCTCCCCTCCACACACACCACCCTTGGAATCCACCACTCCACAACCACCCACCCTCCCCAACCCCCCAACCCTCCCCCCCCTCACCTCCTCTCCACTCAAGTTTACGCCACCCCCACATACTCAACACATCTTAGCTACCTCCTCCACCCCCTCCAACACCCTAACACCTCCACCATCTCCCACCCCCCCACCTCCCCCTCGCCCCCCACCCACCCACTCCCCCTCACACAACCCACCACACTTTTCAACCACACCTCACACCCCGACCAACCACCACCCCACAACCCGCCCATCACCCCCCACAGCCAATAACCCCTCCCCCCCATGCGAACACCTCTCTACCCCCGGCAAACACCCACCCATCCAAGACTTTAGACCCCCCCCACACCCAGTCTACACCCTCCCCACTACCAGTTCGTGTGTCCAACCCCCACCCACCCACCCCCCCCTCATCCTAGTTGTGTGGTGTGGTGATCTGAGGTGTGTGAGTGGTGTCACCTTGTGTCTGATGTTGTGTGTGTGTGTGTGTGTGTGTGTGTCTTCCACCTCCCCCCCTGTGTCACCCCCTTGTGCGCCCCCACACTTGTGTTGTCTTGTTTACTGACCCTCCCGTCGCTCATCCCCCTCTGTTCCAAACACCCCCTGTACTCACAACAGTTCCTCCTTCAAAACTACAAACACAACACTGGTACTAAATCACCTTATCCCATGACATTAAAACACTCCTACTGCACAACCACCCAATACATCAATCAGAACCCCAAGTTAACCTTTGAGTTTTTTTATTTTTTTACCTCCCCCCTAAAATTACCCACACACCCACCCACCTCTCCCCTGTGTGGACTCAACTCCATCAACATTATATCCTAACTACCATTAAACTGGGACCCGTACACTACCAACTGTACCAACCCCAACACACATTACTTAGGCAGTTACCCGGTAACTTACCTACTTCAAAAACACTCCATTCCCACCACCACCATTTCTTCCAAAACCCTTCACTCCTATCTCACTCTCCTCCACCCATCCCCTACAGAAATAATACCACCCTACTAAATCACCATAAACGATACACATCATTTCACCCAATAAACACATTTAATTAAACAGAACAGTGAACATGCCCCCAAACCCAACTGCATGGCTACTCTGCATGAGACACCCCTCCCTACTCCTACCCTTCCCATCCTTCCCTCTCGAGGCCCCCTCCACACGAGACGAATCGCCACTCTTGACAACTCCAAAAAAAAAACAGTCCCACACCATTCACTGAGGACAAACTCGATAAACCAATACTCCCACAGACAAACATCCAACTCCCCCATCTCCACACCACTTTTACATATTAAAACAAATTCCATGACCCCTCCCATCCCCACTTCTCAACCACTTACTGAAAACCCTCACACCCCCCTCTGAGTGATCCAGTTACCAAACACCTAAATCTCCCCTCACAACCACCCCCACCCAACTCATCCCCCCACACCAACAATACCAACAATGTTTATTTAGTGAGCTGTACTATAGAAGCCATATTCCTAACAAACCAATACCCCCCTCACACCACTACCTCTCCAACTTCTCCCCCCCTGTATTAAAAATAAGAAACCCTCCCATACCCACAAAACAGACAACTACCGTGAACACACACCCTCCCCACACCAGCCCCCAGGAAGTGCCGCCTGTGTGTCTATCCACTGTCCACATTGGCCTTCCCTTCTCCCTCCCCCCCCTAACCCCACCCCCACCCACCCTAACCCCCTCCCCCCCACCCCACACCCACCCCCCCCTCCTTCCCCCGCCACTACACTCCATCAACCTCTCCCACTCCCATTCCCACCCCCTCCCCCACCACCCCCATGGTCCTCTCCCCCCCTCTACATTCCCTGCCAAGACACCAACACAGGTACGCACCCCCCCCCATCCAAGGTCAAACTCCCGCTCCTACCCACCCCCCCGTCCAACTCCTTCAGGGGAGCTTGGATCCACCCACACACACACACCTCCACACACTACAACACCACACCCTCTTGTACCCCTAACACTCAACACACACACACCCCTCCCATCCTCATCCGCCCCACACCTCGTCTCTCTCTCTCCCACACCACAAAGCACACACCCACACACACACACACTACACAAAAAGGACACAAACAATCCTCCCACACATCCCGTCTCCCACACACACTGCTCCCACTCACACACACACACACACAACACAACCCTCCCTCCACCTAACACAGCAACAACAACACTCTCTCTCCTCTCACCTACACACACCCCCTCACCCACACCACCCAACCCACCTACTACTCACACACACTCCACACCTATCACTCTCTCTCATTCTGCTCGTCTCACACACACCACCCCACACACACACAACACTCCCACCTCTACACACACCACTCCCATTACTCTCCTACTCTCTCTCACACACCACCCACACACCCTCTCTCACTCTCTCTCTCCTCTCACAGACAATCCCACACTTACTCAACACCCTCTCTCACAACAACTCCCCACCACCACCCCACACAAACTTCCACTCCCCTCGCATTCGCCCACACCCCACCCCTTCCCTCTCCCTCTCTCTCACACACACAAACTCTACTCACACCCTCTCACACACCACAACACACACACTCTCTCTCCCTCTCACCCCACCCACACACTTCACACACCACCCTCCTCCACTACACACCTCTCTCTCTCCGCTCACAACACCACACACCCACACACTCCACTCTCTCCTCACACCCAAACACACCCACACAAGCCGCCACCACCACTCTCACCCTCCTTCACACCCACACATCACCCACACACCCCCACACCCCACCACCTCGCACCCTCTCTCTCTCTCACACCCACCCCACAACCGCCACACACCGCACTCTCCATCCTCTCTCCCACACACACACACACACCCAACTCACACACAACCCAACCCTATACCCCCCTCTCACAACCCCACCCACACACAACACAAACCCCAACTTCCACCACACCAAACACTCCTTTACACCCCACACACACTCACAAACACACCACCCACACACTCTCCTTCTCCCCACATACTCACAACCACACACAACACCACACTTCACTAGCACCTCCCCCACCACACACCACATCACTTCCAACACCCCCTCTCTCCACACCTCTCAAACACCCACACCACACCCCACTCTCTCTCTCTCTCCACCCACCCAAAATCACCACGCTCTCTCTCTCTCCCTCACTCACAGAAACCCCCACACAATTCACACCGCTCTCATCCCCATCTCTACCACACACAACCACAACACACACAACACTCTACAACCCCTCTCTCTCACTCACACAACCCCCAACACCCTCTCTCCCATCACCAACACCACCACCCACCCAACGACTCCTCCTCTCCCTCTCACACACCCCACTCACCACTCTCTCTCTCTCACACTCACACACAAACACCTCCACCCACACACACACCCCTCAGCTCCCTCCTCCAATCTCCCAACACACACACACACACCCACCCTCGCCTCCCCCTCTCCCACACAAAAACCCACACACCACACACCTCCAGCTCTAACACCCACCAACCCCCCTCCCCCTCTCCTCACACACCACCACACCCACCAACACCACACACACACTCTCTCTCCCTCCACACACACCCCCACACACACACACACAACCACTCAACACACCGTTCTCCCCCTCTCTCTACTCTCCCTCACAACACACACACACACACACAAAAACCCACCCAAACACCATTCTATGACGAAGGCTTACTCATCGGTTTGTAAGGAAAACACAGTGTTCCCAAACAGATGTTCCACCAAACACATCACGGACAGCAGCTGAGGAAACAGATGTTCCACCAAACACATCTACACTGACACTCAAATATTTGACTGCATTATTTGATCAAAAAATACAGTAAAACAGTGAAATATTATTAGAATGTTAAACAGCTGTTTTCTGTGTGAATCTCTGTTAAAGTGTAATTTATTTCTGTGATGGTGCAGCTGTATTTTCAGACATCATTACACTCCAGTCCCTTTCAGTGTCCCACATGATCTTCACGAAATCAATCTAATATGATGATCTGCTGCTCACAGAAACATTTCTGATTAGTATCAATGTGTGAACACAGGTTGTGCCTGCACAATATTTTTTTGTGGAAACTGTGATACTTTTTATTTTTCAGGATTCACAGATGAATAGAAAGTTCTATTTTCTAACGTTATAAATGCCTTTACTGTCACTTTTGATCAATTTAATAGATCACTGATGAATAAAATGACTAAGGAATGTTGTTTGTTTTTATTTCTGTTTTGTGTGTGTCTGCTGTTTGTCCAGCAGAGGTCAGACTCATGACGCTGAGGATCATTCATTAGTTCACATGCTGATGAAACACGTATAAATGACTGAATGGAGACTGAAGAGATGATGAAAGAGTGTGAGAGCTCCAGCAGCGAGTGAGTGTTTTCTTTACTACACACTGATGATGATCTCCTCTCGAATGAAGCACAGAGAGACCAGCTGCAACTATCAAAACACAGCAGAGACGCTGGACACACACACATATACTCTCACACACACTCTCTCTCTCACACAAACACACACACACACAAACACACACACATACTCTCACACTCTCTCACACACACACACACACACACACACCCAACACTCACACCACACACACACACACACACACACACACACACACACACCCACACAATTCCACATAACACCTCCCATTCTCTCTCTTTCACACACACACATCTCCTCTCTCACCACACACACAACACACACACTTCAACTCACACACACCACACACCCACACCGACACTCTCTCTCTCACACACACACATACACACACTCAGCCACACACACACACACACACTCACACACACACACACACTCAGACACACACACACACACACACACACACACACACACACACACACATATACTCTCACATTCTCTCTCTTTCACACACACACACTCTCTTCTCTCACACAAACACCACACACACACACTCACTCACACACACAAACACACACACTCTCTCTCTCTCACACACACCATACACACACATACACACACACATACTCTCACATTCTCTCCTCTTTCAAACCCTACACACTCTCTCTCTCTCCACAACACACACACACACACACACTCTCTCTCACACACACCCACACACACACACACACAGACACACACCACACACCACATACACCTCTCACACTCTCTCTTTTTCACACACACTCCTCCTCTCTCACACACACAACCACACACACACACACACACTCTCTCTCTCTCACACACACTCGCACACACACACACACACACACTCTGGATCATTCAGAGAGAGGCTCGAGGTCATATCTGCTCTTAAATAGACAGAGAGGAGGAGAGATCATGGAGGACCGCGGTCAGATTACTGGGGCGAGTCAGACGCCTGTCAGAGAACCAGAGCAGGACG
>NC_056594.1:20623707-20631207 GCF_018340385.1 Cyprinus carpio | reverse complement strand
TTGACCTATAGAGTTTTAGCTGACAACGGTGAATGGCACGGAGGATTGTGTTCACGACAATGTTTTCTGGAAGTACTCCTGAGCCCATGTTGTGATTTCCATTACAGTAGCATTCCTGTATGTGATGCAGTGCTGTGTAAGGGCCCGAAGATCACGGGAATCCCCCTTATGGTTTTTTCCGGCCTTGACCCTTACACACAGAGATTGTTCCAGATTCTCTGAATCTTTTGGATGATGTTATGCACTGTAGATGATGATAACTTCAACTCTTTGCAATTTTTCTCTGAGAAAACTTTCCTTTCTGATATTGCTCCACTATTTTTCTCGCTGCAGCATTGGGGGAATTGGTGATCCTCTGCTCATCTTGACTTCTGAGAGAAACTGCCACTCTGAGAGGCTCTTTTTATACCCAATCATGTCGCCAGTTGACCTAAAAAGTTGCAAATTGGTCCTCCAGCTGTTCCTTATATGTACATTAAACTTTTCCGGCCTCTTATTGCTACCTGTCCCAACTTTTTTGGAGTGTGTAGCTCTCATGAAATCCAAAATGAGGCAATATTTGGCATGACATTTCAAAATGTCTCACTTTCAACATTTGATATGTTATCTATATTCTATTGTCAATAAAATATAAGTTTATGAGATTTGTAAATTATTCCATTCCTTTTTTACTCACAATTTGTACAGTGTCCCAACTTTTTTGGAATCGGGTTTGTATATGACTGCCATCAATTGGTAGCAGTGAATGAAGAGGTATCATATCGTTCACAAGTGCAGTATGGAGTACCTCAAGGCTCAGTACTCGGGCCGTTACTCTTCACGCTTTACATGTTACCCTTGGGAGATATCATCAGGAAACACGGTGTTAGCTTTCACTGTTATGCTGATGATACTCAGCTCTATATTTCTTTGCGGCCCGACGAAACATACCAATTTGAAAAACTAACGGAATGCATAGTCGATATAAAAAACTGGATGACGAGTAATTTCTTACTGCTAAATTCTGAAAAAACAGAAGTGTTAATTATAGGACCTAAAAACTCTGCATGTAATAACCTAGAATACTGTCTAAGACTTGATGGCTGCTCTGTCAATTCTTCGTCATCAGTTAGGAACCTAGGTGTGCTATTTGATAGCAACCTTTCCTTAGAAAGCCACGTTTCTAGCATTTGTAAAACTGCATTTTTCCATCTAATAAATATATCTAAATTATGGCCTATGCTCTCAATGTCAAATGCAGAAATGTAAATCCATGCGTTTATGATCTCAAGGGTAGATTATTGTAATGCTCTATTGGGTGGTTGTTCTGCACACTTAGTAAACAAACTCCAGTTAGTCCAAAATGCAGAGTTCTTACAAGAACCAGGAAGTATGATCATATTAGCCCGGTCCTGTCAACACTGCACTGGCTCCCTATTAAACATCATATAGATTTTAAAATCTTGCTTATTACTTATAAAGCCCTGAATGGTTTAGCACCTCAGTATTTGAACGAGCTCGTTACATTATAGTCCTCCACGTCCGCTCCGTTCTCAAAACTCTGGCAATTTGATAATACCTAGAATATCAAAGTCAACTGCGGGCGGGCAGATCCTTTTCCTATTTAGTGCCTAAACTCTGGAATAACCTACCTAACATTGTTCGGGAGGCAGACACACTCTTGCAGTTTAAATCTAGATTAAAGACCCATCTCTTTAACCTGGCTTACACATAACACACTAATACACTTCTAATATCCAAATCCGTACTTGCTATATCATTAAAAGAATGGCATCTACGCTAATATTAGTCTGTTTCTCTCTTATTCCGAGGTCACCGTAGCCACCAGATCCAGTCTGTATCCAGACCAGATGGTGGATCAGCACTTAGAAAGGACCTCTACAGCCCTGAAAGACAGCAGAGACCAGGACTAGAGCCCCAGAGACAGATCCCCTGTAAAGACCTTGTCTCAAACAACCACCGGGACAAGACCACAGGAAACAGATGATTCTTCTGCACAATCTGACTTTGCTGCAGCCTGGAATTGAACTGCTGGTTTCGTCTGGTCAGAGGAGAACTGACCCCCGACTGAGCCTGGTTTCTCCCAAGGTTTTTTCTCCATTCTGTCACCGATGGAGTTTTGGTTCCTTGCCGCTGTCGCCTCTGGCTTGCTTAGTTTTCACTGAATTCAATGATGAACTGCCTTTAACTGAAAATTGAGTGTTTACTATTGTCCTTCTGCAGTGAAACACTATTTTCCTATTTAATACTGTAAAGTTGCTTTGACACAATCTTCATTGTTAAAGGCGCTATATGAATAAAGGTGACTTGACTTGACACACACACACACACACTATTTTATAGAGACAGGAAGTGAGCTGCGGGAAGTGAAAACTGCTGCTGTGACGCCCAACAGGATGCATGAGCTCAAGCCCCTCCCTGCAGAGGTCAAAGGTCAAAAGGGAAAGAAAAGAAAAGAATTATTATTATAACAATAATATTAATTATTATTGTTGTTATGGTTATAATACTCAGAAATTCCAAACTTTATTATAAACATTATCATTATATTTTTGAGTTTCATATTTTAGTGTGACCAGTTCGACATTTTAAAGAAGCAAGCACTTTTAGCAAACACTCAAACTAATGAGAAACAGCATGAGAGAGAATGAGAAGCAGATGAAGAGCCGTCATTAGGAGGAAAAGAAAACACGTGTTTAGAGTGAATATGTAAATATATATGTGCTGATTCCCAAAACACATGTGTTTCAACTACTGCCAACACCCTTTAAGTGTGTGTGTGTGTGGAGCAGTAACACAACTGGAATGACATCAGCACACACACACACACACACACACACACACACGCATGATGTGTGTTTACTGAACAGCTCAAATGTGGTTGGAATTTCCCCTCAAATGTAAGCAGCATCTTTTATAGACTCACAGTATAAACACTCCCTCTACACACACACACACACACACACACACACACACACACACACACACACACACATACACACAATCTCCCTCCACACACACACACTGCATTGTTCCATAGTTTCCCATTTTGGAGCCACTGGATTGGCTACAGATGTGATGGGCGTCTGTCACCGTAGAGACAGGAACACCCCCCCACCCACACACACACACTCACTCCTGTGATAATCACACACACTCTGAGTGTATCTGGAGAGCATTACTGCAGTGTTCAGGAGGTCTGAGTTTCTCCTCAAACCTTCACCTGGTTTAATCAGATCCGTCTGGTCTCTCGCTACCGTCTGCACGGATCTGCAAGAGCTTCCCGAGGGTCAGAGGTCACGTTTCTGTGGATCACACACACACACAGAGTCACATACAGTGTGTTAAAGACGTTAGAAAGCTGAGAGGAGTGTGTTAGAGCTCAAATCAAATAATTCACTTAAATGACACCAATAACAGCAATGACTGAACACAAACACCCTCTCTCTCTCTCACACACACACACACACACACACGTCACTCTGACATGTAACAGACATCAATTACACAGCCACAATCCTCCTGTCAATCACACACACACACACACACACTCAGTTTCAGTTTAGCTGTGCTTTATTGGCGTGACACAAACTGTACACTTGTGTTGCTAAAGCAGCTGCAGCTCGGCTGCTTACAAATAGTGCACAGATTTATTAACAGAAAAGGAAAAAGACTAATAGTAAGATGTAAAATACTATATACAAAGTATTAAGCACGTAGTGCAAAATTAATTATTGTATGTAAGTGTTTAAGTTAGAAATAAAATAAAATAAGAAAGTATTAGATTTGCAGAGGCAAAATATACATCTAAGTAATATAATAGAGTAATAAAGCAACTTGAACTTGAATTTGAGAGTATGTGTGTGTGTGTGAGTGTGTGTGTGTTGTGTGAGAGAGAGAGAGAGAGAGATGAGAGAGAGAGAGAGTGTGTGTTTGTGTGTGTGTGTGTGTGTGTAGTGTGTGAAGAGAGAGAAGTGTGTGTGTGAGAGAGTGTGTGTGTGTGGTGTGTGTGTGTGTGTGTGCAGAGAGAGAGAGAGAGAGGGAGAGTGTGTGTGGATGTTGTGTTGTGGTGTATCGGGTTCCCGTGAGGCGCGGATCTGTTCTTAATTGATGTCATTATGGAAACTCAGCAGCGAAGTCCACATGACCCTCAGTGAGTTTATCTCTCAGCCAATCACACGCTGACTGACAGCCACCTTCATTACCTGAGAGCACAGGTGTGTGTGTGTGTGTGTGTGTGAGAGAGAGAGAGAGAGAGACATTCCACAGGGCAGGAAAGAAAAAAAACACCGGAATGAAAGAATGTAAAAACAGGAAAGCAGATTTTACAGGTGAGCAGCGCTGAAGACGGACAGCTCTTCCTCTTGAACAGTGATTTATTTCAACAGATAAGCGTAGAATATATTTATAAAATAACACAAGAAGAAAAAAAAACAAAAAACAAAAGAAAAAAAAAACAAAAACAAATCAAAAAAACAAAAAAAACACAAACCCCCTGAAATTACAATGAAAACAGAAAATATAAAACTAAAATAATTCAAAATATTATTAAAACATTTTAGCAGAAATTATTAAAATGCATTTTAAGCAGGCATGTCAAGTGGAGCATCACATACAGTACTCGACGTGTTCCCAAACACCTGAAAGTTCAGATTCGGTTTGATTTTAAATACTAATCTCTAGGAATAAAGTTCATTCAGTTAAAATAAAGATACAAAAGCATTGTATATTAGCATCGTAAGACAGACCAAATCTAGATCAAATTGTGTAGCTTACCTTTGCAAGATTTTTGGGACTCAAATGAAGTTAATAAAATTAACCAAACCAAAAATATTATATAGCCTAGCTTTGTTGTTACATATGTTTTTTGAATTTGACCTGCGTTGTACTTTGATTTTGTATAATGACGCATGATGCATTTCATTACAATAATGATATGATATATTTTACACTTTTACACTTGAGTTTAAATCAATTTTATACATATTTTTACAACAACCTATAAGATATAATGACGCATGAACAATAACAATACAATAATTATAAAAATTTCATATGAGACAGAGTTCTAGCACTGACCGTTAGATGTAGTCATGGCAGGAACCAATAACAGAGGACCAATCAGCACTTCCAGCTGTGTTTGCCAAGTCAAGTTTGTCAAAAGTTTTTGAAATAGTACGATTTTTTATCTTTTTAAAAGAAGTCTCTTCCTGCTCCCGCAAGGCTGCATTTATCTTGATCAGAAAACAGGAAAAATAAAACGGTATATTATTGTGAATATTATTAGAAATGTAAAACAGCTGTTTTCTGTGTGAATATCTTGTTAAACCTCGATTTTAGTTCTGTGATGCCAGCTATATTTAGCAAAACCGGTTCATCCAGTCTTCAGGTGTCACATGATCGTTCAGAAATCATTCTAGATATGATGGATCTGCTGCTCAAGAAACATTTCTGATTATTAATCAATGTTGAACACATCTGAACAGAATGGTTTTCAGGTTTCTGGATCATGGAATAGAAATTTCAGAAGAACAGCATTGAAGCGGACAATAGAATGCTGTGTTAACATAATATACACAGCTTATAGTGATGCACTTATTTGAGCCCGTTTTAAAGCATCCGGGGCGCAAGAAAAGTAGTAAAGGTTTGGCTATTAGGTCCCAGGCTGCTGATACGTCGGCACCCCCACACACAAACACGAACGCGAGTAAACCAGAGGACGCCAACGGGAAATACCACAGGAGAGCCGGGGAAACTATCTTGACAAAAGCTTTTTTATTCTTGCACGATAAGCGCTTCGATCAATGTGGGGGAGCAATGTTCTAGGACAGCAACAGGACAAGCCGGACACAAGATATGTAAGATAATACAAAAGCAATGAAGGTTAGCATTGGACAGCAAGTCAGCATAGTAGAATGATAGGCGCAAAGAGGCATGTGTGACACGGGGACAAAAACGGGAGTAATGATGCTGAAAATACAGACTGGGTGGTACGTCATCACACTGAACAGACATTACCCGGGAACGAGACGGAGGCAGCAGACCTACAAAACAGCGGCGGGATTTGCGAATAAGATTTCACAAATGACTGTCGTTGCGATTGCGGAGCAAGACCGGCAGCCGGCCGGGAAGGAGAACAAGAAGAGAAGGCTGTAAAAAAAACCCGGAGAAAATCTCACGGGGGGCAAACTTGGACGGGATGATTTCGAGGGAGGTACCTGGATGGTTATTGGCAGGGGAATTGATTGATGATGTGTGAGGGGGGTGGGAGCATCAAGATAAACTACAAGGAAAGGCAGCAAAGGCGCGGGGCATACGAGCGGGCACGAAAACGCGTAAAGTTGTCTGTTGGGGAGGGCAGGAAGGGAGTAAGGGAAGGGGGGGTTGGAAGGGGGGACGGAACGAGAGAACACAGGTTACAGGACCTACGGAGAGGAAGAGAGGGGGGATGAAAACCGGGGGTTGGGTGTGCTGGAGAGAAGAGGGGGGGTGGGGGGGGGATTGTAGTGCATGAAGAGAGAGAGGGGTGTGTGGGGTGGGGGTGTGTGTGGGTGGGGGGGTGGCTGCGTGGCTGCCGTCAGATCGGGTGATGGGGAAAGGGGGGGTGATTGATTCAGACACGCTCCAGAAACACACGCACGCACACACACACACACACACACACGCACACACACACAGTGGGTGTGAAACTGAAGGGGTTTCACAGAGAGTCAAGGTCAGAGGTCAAGTGGGCAGTGAGGAGAATGGAATCTCTCTCTCTCGCTGTCTCTCTCTCTCTCACACACTCACACACACACACACACACACACACACACACGCACGCACACACGAGTCATGGTTCAAACAGTCTCTCGTCATGTCAAACATGACTTTGTGGTTTCAGCAGCAGTTTTCAATTAGTGCTGCAAACCTCCATGTGTCTGTCTCTCTGCCTGTCTGTCTGATCTTTCCATGCGCTCATCCGTTTACACACACACATACACACACACACACACAGAATCAGACGCTATGTGGATTAAATGGGATGTTGTAAGTTATAAGTTCTTTATCCCGCAGATTTATATCTTTGCTGTATAAAAAGTGTTGAATGTTGAAAGATTACATAGAAACCAATGAGGGTCAGTGGAGTCTGTAGAAACATAAAAGAGTTTGTTCCTTCTTTCCAAAACACATCTATGCATTGAAACTGTGCAGCTCATTCATGCCCCTAAATGAAAAACATCCCACCAAATTTCAAGTAGAAATACAGAGTTTAACACCTGTTTCCAGCGGATGCAACTGTTGTCATGCGTGTGCACTTACAGATGTGAATTTGATAGGTGTATAAACAAACTAATAAAACATTTAAAGGGAGATTGAGAACAAAGTGAAATATCAGAAATCAGATTAATTTACATACTGAAATTTTAAATGATGACAAATAAAATTAAAAGGTGAAAAAGACAAAGAAAGGTCTATTTTCATGGCAAGAACGGAGTAAAATCAATGGTCCAAATAGGA
>NC_056594.1:20622890-20623075 GCF_018340385.1 Cyprinus carpio | reverse complement strand
GGACTGAAGCGAGTCTGCGGACTGAAGCGAGTCTGCGGACTGAACCGAGTCTGTGGACTGAACCGAGTCTGTGGACTGAACCGAGTCTGCGGACTGAACCGAGTCTGCGGACTGAACCGAGTATGTGGAATGAACCGAGTCTGTGGACTGAAGCGAGTCTGTGGAATGAACCGAGTCTGTGGACT
>NC_056594.1:20617575-20622590 GCF_018340385.1 Cyprinus carpio | reverse complement strand
AGCAAAAACTAATGAAAAAAATTACAAAAACACATCAAAATCACAGACACACACAAACCCCCTGAAATTACAATGAAAACAGAAAATATAAAACTAAAATAATTCAAAATATTATTAAAACATTTTAGCAGCATCTCAATGGCTCTACAGTAACAGTGTTCCCAAACACTGAAGTTCATTCGGTTTGAAATAAAAAAAACTATATCTAAAAAAATAAATTCAATTAAAATAAAAAAAAAAAAACAAAAGCATATTATAATAGCAATATATAAAACAAACCAAATCTAGATCAAATTGTGTAGCTTACCTTTGCAAGATTTTTGGGACTCAAATGAAGTTAATAAAATTAACCAAACCAAAAATATTATATAGCCTAGCTTTGTTGTTACATATTTTTGAATTTGACAGATTTTGCCCTAATTATGAGAGTGATTTTAATAACATTCTCAATATATTTTACACTTTTACACTTGAGTTTAAATCAATTTTATACATATTTTTACAACAACCTATAAGATATAATGACGCATGATGCATTTCATTACAATAATGATATGATTATTTGAAATATTTCATATGAGACAGAGTTCTAGCACTGACCGTTAGATGTAGTCATGGCAGGAACCAATCAGCACTTGCATTGGTTTGCCAAGTCAAAGTTTGTCAAAAGTTTTTGAATAGTAAGATTTTTTATGTTTTAAAGAAGTCTCTTCTGCTCATCAAGGCTGCATTTATCTGATCAGAAAAACAGAAAAATAAAACAGTAATATTGTGAAATATTATTAGAATGTAAAACAGCTGTTTTCTGTGTGAATATCTGTTAAACTCTAATTTATTTCTGTGATGCGCAGCTATATTTTCAAAACCTTTCATCCAGTCTTCAGTGTCACATGATCTTCAGAAATCATTCTAATATGATGATCTGCTGCTCAAGAAACATTTCTGATTATTATCAATGTTGAAAACATCTGAACAGAATTTTTTTCAGGTTTCTTTGATGAATAGAAAGTTCAGAAGAACAGCATTTATCTGAAATAGAATTCTTTTGTAACATAATAAACATCTTTATTATCACTTTTGATCCATTTAAAGCATCCTTGCTAAATAAAAGTATTAATTTCTATACAGTAATTCCTTTCCCAAAACAACAGAACTGATACCGACTCCAAGCTTTTGAATGGTAGAGCGTATATTCTTACAAAAGATTTTTATTTCAGATAAATGCTGATCTTTGGATCTTTCTATTCATCAAGGAATCCTGAAAATATATTTATAATAATAATAATCAGAAATGTTTCTTGAGCAGCAAATCATCATATTAGAATGATTTCTGAAGATCATGTGACACTGAAGACTGGAATGTAAATGATGCTCTAAAATACAGCTGCACATCACAGAAATACATTACAGTTTAACATAGATTCACATAGAAAACAGCTGCTTTAATTTCTAATAATATTTCACAATATTACTGTCTTTGCTGTATTTCTGATCAAATACATGCAGCCTTCATGAACAGAAGAGAATTCTTTAAAAAAAAACCATGAGAAATCTCACTGTTCAAAAACTTTTGACGGGTAGTGTATTTCTATGTATTTATTTATTTTATTTTCATTTTATTTATTGATTTTTTTTAGTTGTTTTAGTGCATCAAGATAAACTACATGAAAATGAGAAATTCTGTCTTGGCATCTAGCTGGAATAAAATAAGCTAAAGTTTTCTTTTGTTTTATTTCAGTTAATGTAAGTAATGAAATTTTTTTTTTATGGTTTTACGGAGATTTTGATGGAAACCTGTGTGTGTGTGTGCATGAGAGAAGGAGATATTTGAGGGAAAACGTGGTTGTGTGTGTGGTCGGGGGTGCATGAGAGAGACGAGAGTGTTGTGTGTGGCGTTGTGTGTGTGTGTGGAGTGTGTGTGTGGTGCATGAGAGAGAGAGTGTGTGTGTGTGTGTGTGTGTTTCTGGTGTGGTAGAGAGTGTGGGTTTTGTGTGGGTGTGGTTTGCGTTTTGCGTTGACTCTGGTCAGATCTGTTAATGTGAAATGTGTGTGATTGATTCAGACACGCTCCAGAAACACACGCACGCACACACACACACACACACACACGCACACACACACAGTGTGAAACAAAATGAAGGTTTCACAGAAAGACAATCACAGAGGTCAAGGTGGTCAATGGGCAGTGGGAGTGAGAAAATGGAATCTCTCTCTCTCGCTGTCTTCTCTCTCTCTCACACCACCACACACAAAGTTCACCTTCACACACACACACACAACACACCATCCAACACACACCACACCGCACGCACACCACAGCAGTCATGGTTTTTTCAAAAACAGTCTCTCGTCATGTCAAACATGACTTTGTTCATCAAGCAGCATTCAACAATTGCTGCAAACCTCCATGTGTCTGTCTCTCTGCCTGTCTGTCTGATCTTTCCATGCGCTCATCCGTTTACACACACACATACACACACACACACACAGAATCAGACGCTATGTGGATTAAATGGGATGTTGTAAGTATAAGTTTCTTCCGCAGATTTATCTTTGCTGTTTTTCAAAGTGTTGAATGTTGAAAGATTACATAGAAACCAATGAGGGTCAGTGGAGTCTGTAGAAACATAAAAGAGTTTGTTCCTTCTTTCCAAAACACATCTATGCATTGAAACTATGCATGCTCATTCAGGCCCCTAAATGAAAAACATCCACACAATTTCAAGTAGAAATAAAGAGTTTAGCCCATGTTTCCAGCGGATGCACTGTGTTCATGCGTGTGCACTTAACAGATGTGAATTTGATAGGTGTATAAACAAACTAATAAACATTTAAAGGGAGATTAAGAACAAAGAAATAACAGAAATCAGATTAATTTACATATCAGAAATTTAAATGATGACAAATAAAATTAAAAGGTGAAAAAGACAAAGAAAGGTCTATTTTCATGGCAAGAACGGAGTAAAATCAATGGTCCAAATAGGATTATTATCCAAATAGGATTATTAATTTGCATTATATATATATATATATAAATACGATACTGAAGCGAGTCTGCTTTATGTATGTGAAGAGTGACAAAAACAGAAACTCGCTTCAATGTACATAGTATAATAAGTAGCATTTTTTCTAGTGTGATTCAAAAAGTTCTTATGTATTTCATATGTTAGTGTTTGGCAAGCCACAATAAAGGTGAGTAAATAATAATAAAAAAAAGTTTATTACATATAAAAATACATGAAAACCAACGGGGGTCATTTTGACCACAACACAATCAATGCAAGCTAAATCTGAACAGCCTCTCCAGAACACATCTGTGTCCAAACTTTGCATGCACACATAAAAAAAAAAAAAAATTGGCAAAATTCCAATTAGAAATTAATGTTTCAAGCAGTTTGAAACTCAAATTGAAACAGTAGAGCAGGGGTGTCAAACTCAGTTGCTGGAGGAAACACGGTGAATTAGTTTTCTGGGTTTAATGTCACTTTAGAACAGGGTTTTAAATTAGTCATGAAATGAAAATTCACTCTAAATGCATATATTTGATCTTCTTGTGAACGACTGATCTGCGCAGGTCTCATTTTAAATATGTTAATCAGAAGTTTAATAACTTAAGACAGAATGTCATAACTGGATAATCCCCTCACTCCTCAAACCTACCCCACCTCAATACGACACTCCCACATCTGCATAAACAACCACCCACACCTCAACACCCATCCCCTCCCTTCACGTTTTCTTTCTCGATAATCCAATTCACTCAGAGATTCAGTTCTCTAGAAACACACACACTATACACACACACACACGCACACACACACACTATACACATGCGCACACACACACACAAAAACTAAAATCAAACAAAAAAAAGCAACAAAACATTGCTTCATTTAGGCATGGTTTTTAAAAATGAGACATTTGAGTATTATTTTCTTTAAACTGTGGCTCTATTTAGTGTTGATATTCCACAGTGAAGTAATCCAGTGTTTTTTATGTTAGTCGTCTTTAAGAAGCTGTGCTGATTGGTCAGTAAAACAAACACAAACACACTGCAGCTGCTCTGCTGGGAGGGGCCAGTGCAGATCTTTAATGTGATTGGTCACACAGATTACACTCTGTTTGATTGACAGCTCCCACAGTACTTTTGCTAAACAAACATTCGTTCATTATTTGTGCTGTTTTGATACGTACAAAATAATAATTACAAAATAATCTCACTTTATAATAATAATTATAATGATCTTCAATGTGAAGATCCGATTAAGCTCCCATAATGCAGCGGTGTTGCCGCGGCAACTGTAACACGTCATCCTCTGATGTCTGTGACGTAACGCTCGTCCGTCTCTTCATGAGACGCTCCTGAGACCAAAGAGAAAATCCATCAGTCTCTGACGTCTGTCTCTGTCCTGATTGGCTGGCTCTGTGGTGCTGCACAGTGATTGGTCGATCAGTCTGGTAGCGAAGCAGGGAATGCTGGGAAGCGTCAGTATCGCAGGGAGCCGCCGTGGACCCGCAGCGTTTGGACGCTGGACAGAATCTTCTTCTGGTGTCCCGCTAGAGTCACGCCGATCCGCAGAAGATCCCTGGACAGAACACAATCAATCACTGCAGCTACGCCAAATATTCCTGTTGATTTTTGAATTCCATTTTTGTTTTATTTTAAGGTTTCATTTCTAATTGAAAGTTTTAGTAATGATTGTTTGTCATTTTAGTTTGTCACATTTATGTCTTTTCTGTTAATTGCTTTTTTTTTTTTTACTGTTTAAACAGTTTTTATTTATATTTTAAATTTTATTTTATTTTTAATATTCTGTTTTAATTTTAGTTTTATTAATTTTGTTGTTTTTGGCATTTTTATCAATTGTGTTTTTTTTTTAATGTTTAATTAGTTTTTATTTTTTTATTTTAATTTTAGTAATTTAGTTGTTTTTAATTTGTAGTTAAAACATCTATATAGTCTATAATGTTTTAATTAGATTTAGTTTTATTTGTTTTAATTTTAAAGTTCCAGT
>NC_056594.1:20605075-20612575 GCF_018340385.1 Cyprinus carpio | reverse complement strand
CACATCAGACAACAGACAGAGAGATGGGTGAGAGCGGGCGACACATCTGACCCGACATCAGACAGACAGACAGAGAGATGGGTGAGAGCGGGCGACACATCTGACCCGACATTAGACAGACTGACAGAGAGACGGGAGAGAGCGGGCGACACGTCTGACCCGACATCAGACAGACAGACTGAGAGATGGGTGAGGGCGGGTGACACTTCTGACCCGTCATCAGACAGACAGAGAGAGAGATGGGTTAGAGCGGGTGACACATCTGACCCGACATCAGACAGAGAGAGAGAGAGATGGGTGAGAGCGGGTGACACATCTGACCCGACATCAGACAGACAGAAAGGTACAGACCCGCAGGAAGGAGTCCAGTGCGCCGTTCTCCATGTACTCGGTCAGAATCATCACGGGACAGGAAGCTGTGATCACTCCCTCCAGGTGAATGATGTTGGGATGCTGGAACTGACCCATGATTGACGCCTCGGACAGGAAGTCCCGCCTCTGCTTGTCTGTGTAGCCAGCCTTAAGGGTCTTAATGGCCACGTAGTTCTCTTTCTTCCCGGGAACCTTGAGCCGGCCGCGACACACCTCACCGAACTCACCTGCACACAGATCACATATGAAGACTATCAGATTCACACACACAATAGCGTAATGTGAGCTATGCTTTCATCAGGTGTGTGTGCCCCACATTACTGCTGTTCACACAGAAACATGAGCCCCGCGCCACACCTGCACTCAACAATCACACACACGGTTCTCACCGGCACCGATCACCTCCTCGATCTTCACGAACGACACGTCGATCTCTTTAGCGAACTCCCTCACCGCCTCGTTCGGATCCTCGTATGTGAACGGATCGATGTACACTTTAATCCCTGTGAGAAACACACACACACACACACAATTAAACCACAACCACAACAAAACATCTGAACAATGTCTGAAACTGTATCTGTACTAAAATATACTGAATAAACTAGATGTACTAAAACATCTAGTTTATATAAAACAGCTTGTTTGTTTAGAATTTAAAGACTCAATAAAAATAAATAATATTTAAAACTTGATAAAAATAAATCTATTTAAAATATTTTTTATTACATTTTAGTATGATTTATTTTAGTACTTCAAACTAAATGAAAATGCCTTTGCAAACAGCTGAAATAAAAGAAGTTTAAGGATTATTTTTATTTTATTTCAGTTAATGTTTATTTTATTTAAAGTAATGATTTTTTAAATGGGTGTATGTGTAGTTAACTATAATAACCCTGGTTTATGGTAAATGGTTTGGATATTAAAAACCCAGAGAAACTAACATGGGCTGATATGAGTGGGCATTTCACTGTTATTAGCTTGGATTTTTTATGTTTTTAGTCAATTTGCTACTTGTCGATCATAATCAATATTTAATTATCTAAAAATAATACATACAACTTGTGTTTATTATTATTTTTATAAGTGAATATATTTTGCTTTATTAGTCATTTGTAAATAATATTTAACAGTCAAAATAATATGTAAACTATTATTGTTTTTATTAATTATTTTTATTTCATATGTAAATATTATTTACTTTATAGGTCAATTATAAATAATATTTAATTATATAAAAATATTATAACATATTTTTGTTGTATGTTATTATTTGTATTTACTTTATAAACAGATATTACTTATTTTATTAAACAATCACATTTTGCTGCATACATGTTCAGACCTTAGAACAGAAGTTTTTTTGCTACATGATCGAACACTTAAAAATTACTTTTGTTGATGTAACCTTATGTTGAAGTGAATTTATTAGTATTAATTAATATTTTTGAGTTTAGTCAAAATAATAATAATACAAACAGGTCATGTACACGTCGCCACATGAAGCACATTTAACAGAGTCTCAGTCCACAGCAATGCATCAGGCCGTTGCCTGGCAACAGTAAACAACGCAACTCATGTTAACTGTAATAACACGCTCATGTGTCTGAATCACTCTCACGTAAACAACACAAACCAGCAGTGAGCGCTGACAGATTTACCGCGGTACAACACATTCCTGATCAGAAGACGTCACACACTCACCCTGACCCATCAGGAACTGGCCGCTCTTATCCGGGTCCGGATCCCGCGTGCGGCTGGAGCGCCTGAGCCACACACACACACACACACGCGTGTTTAGACAGACAGACTGACTCTATGTTTACGTGTGATTGGATTACACAGAGCTGTGTGTGTGTGTGTGTGTGTGTGACAGAATTCCTCTCTCATGACTCGTGTGAGTTTCTGTCTGTTGTGTGAGAGACCCTGCAGCTGTTCGCTCTCTCTTTACGAGCCTCACACACACACACACAGTCGTGTCACATGACCTCAAGCGTCTGCGTGTGTGTGTGTCAGAAGTAGTTTGATAGCGCTGTGTTGTTAGCAGCAGTGATGTCATCAGACCTAACAAATGATATTGTCTGTAGAGATTACACAAACCTGTCTGAACACAGGTAAAAATTATTGATAAATACAATACATAATATGTATTTAATTATATAAAAACAATAAATAAAAGTGTTATTTTATTATTTTATAGATTTTTATAAATATTATTTACTTTACTTGTCAATCAGTTTTACCTATGACAAAATACATATATGCACTACATGAGTGTGTGTGTGTGTGTGTGTGTGTGTGTGTGTGTGTGTGTGTGTGTGGAAAGAACAGGATGTGTCCACCCAGTGCTGTCTCCATACAGACTCTTGCTGGAACAATGAATCTGACCCTAGGAGCACACACACACACACTCACACACACACACACACACACACACACACTCACACACACACACACACACACACACACACACACACACACACACACACACACACACATACACACACACACACACCCTCACTCTCTCTCACACACACACACACACACACACACACACACACACACACCCTCACTCTCACATACACACACACACACGTGTCTGAAATCACTCACTCATAAGCACACATAGTTCTTTTAAACCAAAACCTTGCCCCCCCCCTCCCTTCAAGCACCAATCAGATCTCACCTGAAACAGAACACAGCAACGATCACCACGGCGATGAGAATCAGCAGTCCTATAGCAACCAGCACACCGGTGAGCAACAGCCGCGACGGAGACTCTTCATCTGAGAGAGATGCACTGTTAGATTCATATGAGGTGTGTGTGTGTGTGTGTGTGTGTCTGTGTGTGTGTGTGTGCGTGTGTGAGAGTGTGTGTACCGTCAGGTAGTGTGCTGATGGTGGTGGCGGGGCTGAAGTGTCCGTATCCCGCTGCGGTCCTGGCTCTGACCTGCACCTGGTACTGTGACGCGCGGGTCAGATCGTTCAGAACCATAGAGTTGGTTTTACTGCTGACGTACTGCCATCCATCGTCCTGATCCTACAGCACACAGGTCAGGGGTCAGGCACAGGTGTAACACACACACAGAGCAGGTGTCGCTGCAGATGTGTGTCCGTCTCACCTTCAGACTGTAGCGCAGCTGATACTCCTGAATGTTGTGCTGCGTCTGTGGAGGAACCGTCCAGCTGATGGAGACGCTGCTCTCAGACGCTTTAGTCCTCCTGATGCCAGACACTGGAACGGCCACTGCACACACACACACACACACACACACACACGCTTCAGAACTATAATCATAACTATAATGGTAGCTTAAATGACAACTGTAATGATAAGCAAGGCTGGCCCAAGCATGGAGCTATAATGTTAACTACAACAACAATAACTACAACAATAATATTAACTATAACGTTAACTACAACAATAACAACAACAATAATATTGACTATAACGTTAACACAACAATAACTACCAACAATAATCATAACTATAACGTTAACTACAACAATAACAACAACAATAATATTAACTATAACGTTAACTACAACAATAACAACAATATAACGTTAACTATAACGTTAACTACAACAATATATAACGTTAACTACAACAATAATACGTTAACTAACAACTACAACAATAACTACAACAATAATGATAACTATAACGTTAACTACAAACAATAATATTAACTATAACGTTAACTACAACAATAACTACAACAATAATGATAACTATAACGTTAACTACAACAATAACTACAACAATAATATTAACTATAACGTTAACTACAACAATAACTACCAACAATAATCATAACTATAACGTTAACTACAACAATAACAACAACAATAATATTAACTATAACGTTAACTACTATAACGTTAACTACAACAATAATATTAACTATAACGTTAACTACAACAATAACTTCAATAATAATGATAACCATAACGTTAACTACAACAATAACTTCAATAATAATGATAACTATAACGTTAACTACAACAATAACAACAACAATAATATTAACTATAACGTTAACTACAACAATAACAACAACAATATTAACTATAACGTTAACTACAACAATAATATTAACTATAACGTTAACTACAACAATAATATTCTAATCATAAACAATAACTCAACAATAACTATAACGTTAACTACAACAATAACTACAACAATAATCATAACTATAACGTTAACTACAACAATAACTACAACAATAATCATAACTATAACGTTAACTACAACAATAACTACAACAATAATCATAACTATAACTAATTAACTAACGTTAACAATAACTACAACAACAAATCATAACTATAACGTTAACTACAACAATAACAACAACAATAATATTAACTATAACGTTAACTACAACAATAACAACAACAATATTAACTATAACGTTAACTACAACAATAATTACAAAAACAATAATCATAACTATAACTAACGTTTAACTACAACAATAACTACAACAATAATATTAACTATAACGTTAACTACAACAATAATCATAACTATAACGTTAACTACAACAATAACTACAACAATAATAATAACTATAACGTTAACTACAACAATAACAACAACAATATTAACTATAACGTTAACTACAACAATAACTACAACAATAATGATAACTATAACGTTAACTAAAACAACGGTAAATAAAACAATAATATTAACTATAACGTTAACTAAAACAATAATAACTACAACAATAATAATATAACGTTAACTATAACACTACGTACGTTATAACGTTAACTACAACAATAACTACCAACAATAATCATAACTATAACGTTAACTAAAAAATACTACAACAATATAAACAAACAACAATAATAACAACAACTATAACGTTAACTACAACAATAACAACAACAATATTAACTATAACGTTAACTACAACAATAATACAAAAAACAAAACTATAACTCAACAATAATCATAACATAATATTAACTAAATAATATTAACTATAACGTTAACTACAACAATAACAACAACAATAATATTGACTATAACGTTAACTACAACAATAATATTAACTATAATAATATTTAACTACAACAATATAACGTTAACTACAACAATAACTTCAATAATAATGATAACCATAACGTTAACTACAACAATAACTTCAATAATAATGATAACTATAACGTTAACTACAACAATAACTACAACAATAATATTCTCTATAACGTTAACTACAACAATAACTACAACAATAATGATAACTATAACGTTAACTACAACAATAACTACAACAATAATGATAACTATAACGTTAACTACAACAATAACTACAACAATAATGATAACTATAACGTTAACTACAACAACTACAACAATAATATTGACTATAACGTTAACTACAACAATAACTTCAATAATAATGATAACCATAACGTTAACTACAACAATAATAACTACAACAATAACTACAACAATAATGATAACTATAACGTTAACTACAACAATAATATTAACTATAACGTTAACTACAACAATAACTACAACAATAATGATAACTATAACGTTAACTACAACAATAACTACAACAATAATGATAACTATAACGTTAACTACAACAATAATAACTATAACAATAACAATAATGATAACTATAATCCCTATTCTTACAGAGTTAATATGATTACTAAAGCAGTTATGTGAAGTTAGAGTGATTAGTAAAGGTGTATGGTGATAGTTATTGTTATGGTTATGGTCGTATGAGTGTGTTGACATGTCACCGTGATCCACTGACCGTCTCTGCTGGTGGTGATGTTGACGGAGCTGGAGGCGGGGCTTGCGTGACTGACAGCGCTCACTCCGTTCTGGGCGATGACGGTGAAGGTGTAGGTGGTGTGTGGGAGGAGTCCACGGATGATGACCCGCCTCCCGGCCACGCCCACTTGCCCTGGCCTGTAGGTGACGCTGTCTGCGCAGGGGACGCAGGCGGAGCCTCTGCAGCGCACACACTCCACGCTGTAGGACAGATCAGAGCGCCCGCCGCGGTCCAGCGGCTCCGACCACTCCAGCGTCACCACCGTATCGTTGATCTGATAGACAATGCTGCGCGGAGCCGACGGCGGTCCTGCAGGAACAGGCCAGAGGTCAGAGGTCATATAAACACATGTATACGTGTGAGTGTGTGTGTGTGTGTGTCTCACTGGTGCAGGATGAATCTGGAAGGTCGCTGGCGGCGCGGTGGAATCCTGGGCGACACAAACACACACTGGATCCAGGAGAGTGTGTGTTACTGTTGTCTGGACACATACGACACAAACTCCCCCCGACAGACGCTTTATACTGACCCGATCCACACGCTACCAGTGAACACACACACAGAAAGAAGAACAAGATACATCAATAAACACGTTAATAAAGACCTTATTTTAAAATACAAGGGTCAAAAACATTGAAAACAATAACTTTTTGTGAACATTTTAAATTTGTAAAATTTACGAAATCTACAAAACTTCAGCAAAAATGAGAAATGTTTCCTTGACAACTAACTGAAATAAAGCTTAACTTGAATCACTAAAATTACTAATACTGAAATAAAATAGAGGCAAATAGAATTTAAAAAAATAAAAATGACAAGAGCACAAAACAAAATTAACTAAAATTAAAACTAGAACTTAAAGTACAATTATAAAATGTAAAATAAAAATATAACAAAAGGTAATTTAAAATATTGATATATGATAAAATAGTATATAAATATTACTAAACTAACACTGATCCCAGAGAGAGAGAGTGTGTGTGTGTGTTTGTGTGTGTGTGTGCGTGTGTGTGCGTGCGTGTGGGGGTGTTGGTTAAACACAGTCAATCTGGTCTCAGGCCCTCAATGACCCGCCTGTTGTACTGAAATAATAGAGTCAGACGGGGCGTCACACACACACACACACACACACACACACACACACACACACACACACACACACACACACACACACACACACACACAAAGAGAAGGCCAATACAAAGCGTAATTAGTACAAACAAATTCAGCCACCTGCTGCAGTCTCTTTGTATGAGTGTGTGTGTGTGTGTGTATGAGTGTGCGTGTGTGTATGAGTGTGCGTGTGTGTATG
>NC_056594.1:20590075-20600075 GCF_018340385.1 Cyprinus carpio | reverse complement strand
TAAGTTTTATCTATTTCTCACTAATTCTACGTTTGAGCTATTTCTCACTAATTCTAAGATTATATTTAAATAATTCTACGTTTTAGCTATTTCTCACTAATTCTAAGTTTTATCTATTTCTCACTAATTCTAAGTTTTATCTATTTCTCACTAATTCTATGTTTTATCTATTTCTCACTAATTCTACGTTTGAGCTATTTCTCACTAATTCTAACTTTAGCTATTTCTCACTAATTCTAAGTTTTATCTATTTCTCACTAATTCTAAGTTTTAGCTATTTCTCACTAATTCTAAGATTATATTTCAATAATTCTAGGTTTTATCTATTTCTCACTAATTCTAAGTTTTAGCTATTTCTCACTAATTCTAAGATTATATTTCAATAATTCTAGGTTTTATCTATTTCTCACTAATTCTACGTTTTAGCTATTTCTCACTAATTCTAAGATTATATTTCAATAATTCTACGTTTGAGCTATTTCTCACTAATTCTAAGTTTTAGCTATTTCTCACTAATTCTAAGTTTTATCTATTTCTCACTAATTCTAAGATTATATTTCAATAATTCTATGTTTGAGCTATTTCTCACTAATTCTAAGATTATATTTCAATAATTCTATGTTTGAGCTATTTCTCAATAATTCTACTCTTACTTAATATTAATCTTACTAATTTTATATTTCAATTCTAACTAATTTTATATCTCACTAATTCTAAGTTTTATTTCTCACTAATTCTACATTTATATTTATCCGACTCTATGTTTGTTTCACAATTCTGTTCATATCTCACAACTATGAGTTCATATCTTGCAATTCCGAGTTTCTATTTTACAATTATATGGGGAAACAAGCTAATCAAATTATTACAAAATATTGATGTGCATGTAAATGCAGTTAGTGGTTCCAGTCCCGTGAGTTCAAGAAGATGTGTGTGTGTGTGTGTGTGTGTGTGTGTGTGTGTGTGTGTGTGTGTGTGTGTGTGTGTGTGTGTGTGAGTCTCACCTCAGGGTCACTGCTGGGGTAGATGGTCCATCTCAGATCAGATGTTTCTAGCTTCGTGTTCATCAGCACCTCTGTGAGAGAGACAGACAGAGAGACAGAGAGAGGTTTACAGCAGCTGTAGAACATCATCTGATGAGAAACTCATGTTTGGATGACAGTAAAACACTCACAAACATAAATACACACATTAATCAGAATCAGAATCAAAGCCATGAGGTGGTCACATGATCAGAGCTCCATAACTGCTGAAGTAGTTCTGATGTGACATCACAGTGTTCTTTCATAAAATTCAACTGGTTTCCAACCGACATAATCGGTTTATACAAGACGGAAACTCATAATTACGCTGAATGTGACACGGCGTGAACGCTGCACTGATTTCAGACATATTTAATTCAGTGTAATGAGTTTAGGATGAGTTTGTGCTCTAAATCACCGAACAGGCGTCTGGCGGAGGAACACTAATGCTGTGAAAACACAGCGCCAGCAATCAACGCCCAGTTTAACATCTGAACCTATAAAACCCTCCAACTCTTTCCATTTCATCTGTCATGATTAAAACGACAGCGAGTTCAGCGACTGCTGCCGCTTTACACAAAGAATAGGAAGAACCAGGGAGGAGCGGGAAAACGTCCCAGAATTCTGTCTGTCTGTCCGTCTCTGTTCCATTGTTTCCAGTGAAAACAGAACGATACCCAGGACGCAGTTCAGAGCCAAAAAAGTGATCGAGTGACATTTTCATTTATTACACACACGCATGCAGGCACACACACACACACACACACGGACACACACACACGCACACACACAGACACACACACACGCACACACACACACGCACGCACACACACACGCACACACACGGGAGGGCTGGCAGAATTCCTGCTCATTCCTGAGTGTCCATGGAGCGGAACAGCAAAATTACAGCTCGCAGTGGACACACACACACACACACACACACACACACACACGCACACACACCTCTAATCAACTCATCTCTAATTACAGAGTGAGACTGACAGAACGAGAGAGAACTTGAAGAAGATCCAGCAGTTTACACACACACACACACACACACACACACACACACACACAAATAAATGTGTGTGAGAGAAAATAAATCAAACAGATTCTCTGCTGTTTAGTATGACTAATATTCTAATATAGTCGTTTAATAATATTTTGAATCATCTTTTATGTTTAGTTTTATCTTCTATTTTATATGTTCAGTTCATTTAAATTCTAGTAAAAAAAATGTAATTTGTTAGATTAGATTTTGTTCTTTTTAAATATTACAATTTAGGTTCAATATATTTTTTTTTTCGCTTTTATGTTTCATTTTTACATGTTCAATTTAAATTCTATTTTTTTTATTATGTGCTTTTGTCGTTTTTTGTTAGTTTCTATTTATTTTTTTATAAATATTACTATTAAGGCTTTTTTTTTATTAGTTTTAGTTTTTACTGTAATTTAACCTCTAGTTTATTTTGCATGTGCTTTGTCATGTTTATTAGTTTTTATTCTTTTTAAACATTACTATTTGGGTTTATTTTATTTTTATTACAAATTTTGTTTATTTTAGTAATTTGCCAATAAAAACGTTTCTAGTTTTTCATCTAATATTTAGATTTAGTTTCAGTTTTATTTCATGTAACAAGCATGTTTAAACAGTGTTTACTCTCTGACCGTCTGAAGGTCTATTAGGTCAGTTATTGATCTCAGCGTCAAATACGACTGGCTCTCAGGCTCCTCCCATCTGGCAGCTGATTGGATGAGAGGTAATGGGGCATGTGATTGGCTGAAGATGTGATAATTAGGCTGCGTTCCAGTGGCTCTCAGTTTAATTACGCTAACAAGCTTGACGAGCTCTCCAAAACAAACACTCACACAGCTACAGGCGTCCGTACACACACACACACACACACACACACACACTCCAAACCAAATCCACACCGCTACCACTGAAACACACATCCGCATGCACTTATTCTGCATTCAGTGCATTTCATCAGATCATGCATTTCCAGGAACTCGAACCCATGAGCTGCAGAAATATAAGTGAACAGAGCGAATGAGATCTGAAGCGGATCAAAAGCAGATGTGAGGGACAGTGTGAATAACTTTCAATCCACTTAAACTGAATCTGAGCTGAGAAGACTGAGAAAAACCCCCTTAAAGAGAGAAAGAAGGAGGGTCAGAGGTCAACGCCCATGATAATCCAGCTTTATCTCTCACTGCTGAGAGAAATCTGTTTAACAGGATTCATAGACATCGAGACCACCTCACACACACACACGAGCAGAAGAACTGACGTCCACACATTTGAAAGCCAAATATCCTCCCGTTTGCATCTGTGAGGGAAGACAGAACACAGCTGTGCTGAAACACTCAGAGATTTACCGTGTTTAGGGTCACTCTCTTGAGTTTACCGTATTGGAGCTCTTTAGCTCCTCTGAGAGCCGTAAGCTTCTTCAGCCGCTCTATTGTTCCTCCACAATGGACCCGCGGCGTGTGACCGTCCCACAGATTAACTAACACAGCTGGTTAACTCCAGCAGCGCGGAAACACTCGCTGATAGCGGCGAGCGTGAGCTCACGAGATGGGTTTTCCACACCAGAAACCTTCGACTTCCAGTCAGCTTAGACTTTGGCCTGTTTTACGGTCTCTTCCTGTGGCACAGACGTGTGAAGAGCCTCAGAGAATCGAGTACATTCTTTTCAGGGTCCCTCCTCCGTCCCTCGGCTGGACAGTGTTTGGACAGAGTCAGATATTGTTGATCTTACGGGAGGACAAATGAAAGTCTTCGCAGTCGTAACGAGCACGCCGGGTTTCGCTGAGCGCTTCCAAGCCAGACTGATTTGAAAACACGAGGACGATTACGAATAATGAAAGTGTGTGGATGTTAATGAGAGCGATACTGATGCGTGTGTTTACATTAGGAACAAGTTCTGGAGCTAAAACTGGCTTAAAAATACAGTACTTGATGTTCTTACGTGTTCTTTCATTAGTCTGCAGACGTTATAATTCACTGTGTGTGTGTGTGTGTGTGTGTGTGTGTGTGAGAGAGTGTGTGTGTGAGAGTGTGTGAGTGTGTGTCTGTGTGAGTGTGTGTGAGTGTGTGTGTGAGTGAGTGTGAGTGTGTGTGAGAGTGAGTGTGTGTGAGAGTGTGCGAGTGTGTGAGAGTGTGTGTGAGAGCGTGTGTGTGTGTGTGAGAGCGTGTGTGTGAGAGCGTGTGTGAGTGTGTTTTTTATATGTGTGTGAGAAGCGAGTGTGAGCGTGTGTTCGTGTGTGTGTGTGAGAGTGTGTGTGTGTGAGAGAGAGTGTGTGTGAGAGCGTGTGTGTGTGCGTGTGTGTGAGTGTGTGTGAGAGCGTGTGTGTGAGAGCGTGTGTGAGTGTGTGTGAGAGTGAGTGTGTGTGAGAGTGTGCGTGTGTGTGAGTGCGTGTGTGTGAGAGTGTGTGTGTGTGTGTGAGAGCGTGTGTGTGAGCGTGTGTGTGAGTGTGTGTGTGAGTGTGTGACCGTAAGAGTGTGCATGTGCGTGTGTGTGTGTGTGTGTGAGAGAGTGCGTGTGTGTGAGAGAGTGTGTGTGTGTGTGTGTGATCGATCGGACTCTGATGGTGTTTTTGGATGCGGCTGTGGAACTGATTTCCTCCGAAGGAATCCAGGTGTCCTGGAGCGCCATGAAACATGGAACCAATCCCTGACACACACACACACACACACACACACACACACACTCAATCACACACACACACACACACACACACACTCAATCACACACACACACACACACACTCAATCACACACACACTCAATCACACACTCAATCACACACACACTCACTCACACACACTCTCTCTCGGAGAACATTGACATCTCGAGACAGACACAATTATTAGAATTATTAAAATCTTCTCTACACTCAGAAAACCACGTTTCTTTTAGGAACTGTAGACTGAAATGTTCTTCGGGAACCAGAAATAAAAAAAAAAAAAACTTTATTTTTAATTATAAAGAGCCAGAAACTGAGGTTCATTACTGAACTTTTAAAATTAGTTAGTTTATTCACAGCAGAAAATCAACTTCATAAACTACTGACTCCTCACTCTCTGTTGACTTCATCACAAAACGAAATGCAGAGAGAAAAGTCACTAGTGTGAAATAGAATTAAATCTTTAAAAAGTATAAATCAAAAGTTATAGCAGATTGTCAATGATAAATTATAATAATTCCACATGTTGATGTTTCAGTTGCATTGTTCTGAAACCAGTACGTTTGTTGAAGCACTCTCGTGTTAACATAATTCTGTGCACATTAGTAACAGCGTGTGATGATGAATTCGGATCGTACCTTCCTCTGCTGTGATGAATCCGGTCCAGAACCAGAACCAGAGGACAGAAATGATCCAGGAAACATGATCCATCTCGAAGTCCTGCTGTCAGCTCATTAGATTCACATCCACAGGATCACTTCAGTCTGATCAATCCGATCCGGACCGGCTCTTAAAACGCGTTTTTATTTTAAATATGAGAAAATCCGAATCATGAAGAACTTTAGGCTATAAAACTTTCTAAACTAACTTCTGTCCACTCCAGTTTCACACGAATTAAGATAAAACGTCGTCCCTCTAAATCTTCAGTCCAAACTGAATCCGATCCGGATCGTACACAAATAAATTCAAATCGGACTGAAACACGATCCTGCGTTATGCGCGTCCGTGTGAGCGCGCGCTGCCCTGTCCTGCCACAAAAAAACTCTCTAATCCCAGCAGCGCCTGCTTCGTCCGTTTAAACTCGGTTATACTCCACTCGCCGCTGCGCTGGACCGTAAAGTGCGAGAAATCACCTCGACAAACACACTCCGACAAACTTTCGAGTTTCGGTCGACGCGAACTTTCCCTCTGGACTGAGCGCGCGACTGAGGTGGACGCTCGCGAGGCTGAGGACCGCCGGCAAGCCCCGCCCACCACCGGGGAGGACCGCCTCCCATTGGTCCGGCCGGCTGTCTGTCACATGAAACACGAGCTCGACACTGAGCAAAAAACATCGGATATTTTTGTTTAATTACAAAAAATAAAAAACAGACATATAAATATATTCGTGAGGTCAAAAACAAAACAAAAAAATTAGTGAGGACCTTCTGACAAGTGAATAAAATTAAATAAATCGCAACTATTTAACTTATCAATTTTATAGCTTACAAATACAGTGATTCACAAATTATATAGCTCTTTATGTGACATACACTGGCAGATTTGGACTTTATAATAACTCATAATATCAGTAGCTGATATTCACTGTAAAACATTTCAAACTTAAGTTTCATAAAGTGTAGAAGTGTATGAATGTGATGTAGCGGTAGTTTGATGCGGTTTATGACTGTTTCTCACGCTGTGATCCGGGTGTGAACCGCCTCACGAGCTCCCGCGAGCTTTTTCACGCGCCGCGTGCTATTGTTCGCGCGCGTTAAAGCGCCATTAAAGCTCGCGCTCGACAGAGAGATGAGAGACGGGAGCGGAGGTGACGGTAACACGAGAAACACACACACACACACTGGATGCTGTGAGAAATAGAAGCGCATTATCAGCAAAAGATTACCATGGTAACCACGTTTATGCCAGAATATCAGCTACTGAGATTTGAATGAAATAAAACATTTACATTGATAAAATGCAATTTTATTAATAGTGCGTGTGAATTAATGTTTTCTGATCAGACATGCATTCTGATTTCACTGCAGTAACTACACATACAGCTGTGATTATCATAGTAAAATTAATTTCAGTTTCAGTTCAAAGCATTTTATTGGCATGATTTTGTGTACATATAATGTTGCCAAAGAATTATAGCATAAAACAATTCATATTTAAACACTTACTGCCCTCATCAAGTTACATTTTGTTCCTAATGCCTTTTTTTATTTTTGTGATCAGTTTTTTTATTTGCATTTTATTTGTAACAAAACCACATCCATTCAAACACACCGAACAGAGGAGCAACAGACACATCAATAATTTTACAATCTGAAAAAAAGGATGTTCCTAATGTCCTGATATATGAACGATTGACAGAATATATTTTATTTAGCCTATAGTGTAAATAGACAGATATCCAGAACAACAATAAATAAATAAATAAATAAACGTTCTTCAAGGCAGCAGTTGGTTTGCAGATGAAAACTGAATTGATATCATGTGCTTTAGAGCTGATAGAAACTCCACCACACACACAGAGAGAGAGAGAGAGAGAGAGAGACCTATAGAGAGAGCTGTGAATGAGCCACTCTTCTTTCATGTGTGTGTTTAAGTGTTACATTAGTCACATGTGTGTGTGTGTGTGTGTGAGTGAGAGTTTCACTGGTGTGTAATGCGGTATTGTGTGAAGTGTTACTTTAGTCACTCCCTGTTCTCATACATTGTGTGTGTGTGTGTGTGTGTGTGTGTGTGTGTGTGTGTGTGTGACTCTCTGATGATTTCTCCATCAGACTGTGTTTCTGAGCAGACCGTCTGTTATCAGATGAACACACATCACTGAGAAGTGCGTCAGGATTCATGCATTTCTTCTCTCTTCATCTCCTAAAGAGCCTGCCACCAGCTGCTTTGGATAAAACTGTCTGTTATATGTATAAATGTATATTTTAATCTCATGACAGACGCGATGGAAAGATTCCACAGATGTTGAAGGTTCTTCATGTTTTTGTTTTTGAGAGTGCAGGAGCCGATCTGAATCATGCTGAAGGAACGTGAAGGAGCTCGATGTGATGAGACGAGGTGTCAAACATCACACCCCTTCAGCGCTTCTGTTTCACTGAGCTCCAGCACAGGAGACCCCCTGCGGTGTCCTACAGCTCCAGCACCGAGCCACGGCACAGCACTGAAGTACACATCCTGAGGCCACACAGGAGTTACTCGAGTTTGTTCTGTTTTGTGATTATATGTTCCGTCTTATTTATCTATTTATACTTTATTCTTTTTCTTCATCAGGTTTGTAGAAGTCTGCATCAGTGTCTCAGCAATGGATGCTCTGCAGTGAATGGGTGCCGTCAGAATGAGAGTCCAAACAGCTGATAAAAACATCACAATAATCCACAAGTAATCCACAGCACTCCAGTCCATCAGTGAACATCTGGAGAAGACAAAAGATGAAACACATCCAGCATTAAGACGCTTTTAACTTTATCAGCTGTTTGGACTCTCATTCTGACGGCACCCATTCACTGCAGAGCATCCATTGCTGAGACACTGATGTGAATTTTCATGTTTGGGTGTATTCTGTGCAGGTTCTTCAGTCTTCATTTGTTTGTGTGGAACATCTCTCATCTGTTGATGACATGTAGATACTCGCAAGGCTCATATATCAGTGTGTGTGTGTGTGTGTGTGTAATGAGAGCAGTGACACACATTAACCCTGAACAAAGACACACACACTCACACACACAATAGGGCCCCCAGGGGTCGCCACGGAGATGCCTGTGAGTGCCACACCCGCTCTAGCGGCCCCTGATGACATCATCACACAGGAAGTAGGAGCAGCGTGTCTCACCTCTGGCTCCCGACCCCCCGCTCCACTTCCTGTCTGGCTCCAGTGAAGATGCTGATGATCCGTCTGACACCAGGCCGCGCGCCTCACTTGTGACATCACTGATCATGTGACACGCAGCACTAGTGTTGGTTAGTTACCCACACACCGCTAGATCTGCTGCACGTCTGGACTCTTCAGGAGAGCACATGCTCAGACGCTTGAGGTTAAACCCTCTGTGTGTGTGTGTGTGTGTGTGTGAGAGAGAGAGAGATGCTGTGCTCATCACAGGTCATTAGAGTCACTCACCCACTCAGTAGCACTGACAATCAACACACACTCTCTCAATGCGTTTATTGTCTGTGTGAGTGATGATCTCCACTCAACTCCTGACCTCTGCCTGTCTCTCTGTCTGACCGTCCTGCACACACACACACACACACACACACACACACACACACACACTCTCTCTCTCTCTCTCTCACTCACACACACACACACACACACTCTCTCTCACACACACACACACACACTCTCTCTCTCTCTCTCTCACTCACACACACACACACACTCTCTATCTCACACACACACACACTCTCTCTCTCTCTCTCTCACACACACACACACACACACACTCTCTCTCTCTCTCTCTCACACACACACACTTCATGAAGAACTGAGATCTCACACATGAACTCACATAGATACAGTTCACTAAGACTCTGAATATTTAAATGTAATGTTCTGAGCACATTCAGATGGTCCTTACACTACAAACACAACATGATGTGTGTGTGTGTGTGTGTATGAGAGTGCCTTGTGTTATTGTGACCTCTAGTGGCTATAAAGATTATGACACAAACAGATTTAACAACTATGACCCTGAGACACTCTCTCTCTCTCACTCACACACACAAACACACACACACTCAATTTCAGTTTAGGTGAGCTTTATTGGTGTGACAAACTGTACACTTGTGTTGCTAAAGCAGTTGCAGCTGGCCTGCTTACAAATAGTGCACATATGTATTAACAGAAAGAAAAAGAATAATAGTGATAATAAAAATATATTAAAAGTATTAAGCACGTAGTGCAAAATGAATTATTGTATGTAAGTGTATAAGTTAGAAATAAAATAAAATCAGATATAGTATTAGATTTACAGAGGCAATATAACAGAGTAATATGTCATGTGCTGGACATCAGATCAGGGCAGGTGAGTGTTTTCTCTTCTCTGGTGACAGACAGACACATATTGAGCAGCAGACACACAGCAGTTCTTGTGTTCTCCTCACAGATACCACAGTTTCTCCTGGTGTGAGAGAGTTTAAATGTCTGATGGATCTGCTGTATTTGATCACAGAACACTGTCCGTGTGTCCGTGTGTTTGGAGCATTCTGTGAGGAAGTGCAGTTCTGTTTCCATCTGATTCAGATCACAGTGTGAACACAATCTCTGTCCGTCTCTATCATCAGCTTGTG
>NC_056594.1:20577575-20580075 GCF_018340385.1 Cyprinus carpio | reverse complement strand
TGTCATCTCCATGTTCAATTATGCCAAGATAAATACAGCTTTCCATTCTATGGCACCTTTGAAATAAAAAATCCATAACTGAAATAAAATATACATAAATGATTTTATTCACTTACATTGCTTATTTCTTTTTTCTTTTTTTTTTTCAAGGCAACCTTTTTAAATTCGGTTTAGTTTAACATGAAGAGCTAAAATAACTAAAACTAAAATAAAAAATAGTAAAAGACTTACTAAAAATGGAAAACTAATAAAAATGACAAAGCCACAAAACAAATTTATTTTTAAAATGGAACAAAATAAAAACTAATTAAAAATATTATTAAATACTTCTAACTAAAATGAAAACAGGACACATGAAATTAAAAAAAAATATATAATATATACAGGTGCTGGTCATTTAATTAGAATATCATCAAAAAGTGAAACTTGTATATTATATTTATTCATTACACACAGACTGATATATTTCAAATGTTTATTTCTTTTGATTTTGATGATTATAACTGACAACTAAAGAAAATCCCAAATTCAGTATCTCAGAAAATTAGAATATTACTTAAGACCTATACAAAGAAAGGATTTTTAGAAATCTTGGCCAACTAAAAAGTATGAACATGAAAAGTATGAGCATGTACAGCACTCAATACTTAGTTGGGGCACCTTTTGCCTGAATTACTGCAGCAATGCGGCGTGGCGAGTCGATCAGTCTGTGGCACTGCTCAGGTGTTATGAGAGCCCAGGTTGCTCTGACAGTGGCCTTCAGCTCTTCTGCATTCTTGGGTCTGGCATATCGCATCTTCCTCTTCACAATACCCCATAGATTTCCTATGGGGTTAAGGTCAGGCGAGTTTGCTGGCCAATTAAGAACAGGGATACCATGGTCCTTAAACCAGGTACTGGAAGCTTTGGCTCTGTGTGCAGGTGCCAAGTCCTGTTGGAAAATGAAATCTGCATCTCCATAAAGTTGGTCAGCAGCAGGAAGCATGAAGTGCTCTAAAACTTCCCGGTATATGGCTGTGTTGACCTTGGACCTCAGAAAACACAGTGGACCAACACCAGCAGATGACATGGCACCGCAAACCATCACTGACTGTGAAAAATTTACACTGGACCTCAAGCAACGTGGATTGTGTGCCTCTCCTCTCTTCCTCCAGACTCTGGGACCCTGATATCCAAAGGAAATGCAAAATTTACTTTCATCAGAGAAAATAAACTTTGGAGCACTCCCAGCAGCAGTCCAGTCCTTTTTTGAAGCGAGAACGCTTCTGACGCTGTCTGTTGTTCAAGAGTGGCTTGACACAAGGAATGCGACAGCTGAAACCCATGTCTTGCATACGTCTGTGTGTAGTGGTTCTTGAAGCACTGACTCCAGCTGCAGTCCACTCTTTGTGAATCTCCCCCACATTTTTGAATGGGTTTTGTTTCACAATCCTCTCCAGGGTGCAGTTATCCCTATTGCTTGTACACTTATTTCAATCACATCTTTTCCTTCCCTTCGCCTCTCTATTAATGTGTTTGGACACAGAGCTCTGTGAACAGCCAGCCTCTTTTGCAATGACCTTTTGTGTCTTGGCTCTCCTTGTGCAAGGTGTCAATGGTCGTCTTTTGGAAAACTGTCAAGTCAGCAGCCTTCCCCATGATTGTGTAGCCTACAAAACTAGACTGAGAGACCATTTAAAGGCTTTGCAGGTGTTTTGAGTTAATTAACTGATTAGAGTGTGGCACCAGGTGTCTTCAATATTGAACCTTTTCACAATATTCTAATTTTCTGAGATACTGAATTTGGGATTTTTCTTAGTTATAATCATCAAAATTAAAAGAAATAAACATTTGAAATATATCAGTCTGTGTGTAATGAATGAATATAATATACAAGTTTCACTTTTTGAATGGAATTAGTGAAATAAATCAACTTTTTGATGATATTCTAATTATATGACCAGCACCTATATATATATACTTATTTAACAAAAACCACACGACAAAATGACTAAAACGGTCAACTACAAATTACAATGAAAAAGAAACAAGTGAAAATAATTTCAAATACGAATTAAAAACTTTCTTAAAAGAAGAAACTAGTAAGAATGGCAAAACCCACAACTAAGTTAATAAAATTCAAATGAAAATGTAATTACTTCAAAATCTTATTAAAAGTTATAAATGGGACTAAAATAGACTATAATGGGACTGGTTTGCGGTTCATGTCAACACAGTTTGAGTGCACTGGGACAGAGTGAAGATGTCTGACCTGAGAAACACTCGATGAAGTCCTGCTCCAGTTTGACGGCTCGGTCTGAAGCTCTTCGGGCCTGTTCCTCCGTCAGACGCTTGTTAATGTCTCTGAAATCAGACACAGCCACTGCAATCAATACACTGTGTGAACTCGACCGTGACAGCGACACACACACATGCGCACACACACACACACACACACACACACACACACACACACACACACTCACACACTCACAGTATGTTCTGCAGGGATGAGGGTCGT
>NC_056594.1:20550075-20560075 GCF_018340385.1 Cyprinus carpio | reverse complement strand
TCTTGCGGTCCCGCCATGCTTGTAGTTTTTTAACTTTTTAATGCGTGTTTTGTAGTTCTAATCGAATCCTCCAAGGCGCAGTGGGTTGTGGGCAATATTAGCCTAGAGTGTGTACCATAGATCTGTAAGGATTGTGGCATCTTCGAATATTCATATTCTATTTTCTGATACTATTTAGGACGGATAGTATGTGAATAGGGACGCAGAAATTAACTCAGCTGACAAAACGACTGCCGATGTAGATTAAAGAATAGAATAGAATAGAATAGAATAGAATAGAATAGAATAGAATAGAATAGAATAGAATAGAATAAATAATCTTACAAAAATAAATAATCTTACAAATTAATAATCATTACAGCGCTACCAGAGAGATGAACAAGATGAGTTCAGACTCGAACACTAAACCTTCAGTGCAGGCTTAGCATTCACCACATTACTCTCTCTCTCTCGCTCTGATGAAGTGTTCCTGTTGCTATGGAGACCAGCATCCCTGCCGTCTCCATGGTGATCTGTGTGCTGGTGTGAGTGCAGGAGAGAGAGAGAGCATCGTCTGTCTGTCACCTGGAGCTCCGCCCACTGCCCAGGGTCACATGACTCATCTGGACAAAGTCACATCTGACGGACAGGTAAAGAGGCCAATCAGAAGGTGAATCTGATGCTTGGAGGCGGGGCCATCTCTCTGTCACAGATTTAAAGCGACGAGGCGCAGAAAATCCGCCTCTGTCTCAATACACACACTGGAGCTCTTGACTAGCTCAGTGCCCTTAACACACAGTAAATCCACACTTCAGAACACCACTATAACAATAAAGACATCATTCTAAGCGTCCACATCACAACTGTAACAATAACCACACAGAGGAACCATATTATTCAGCTGATGAATGATAAAAACATCGACAGCCAATCAGAATCCATCCTGCATTTAAAGCGACAGACAACAAAACTGCAGCGTTTATAATAAACAGAACGCTATCGTCTGCAGGTGTGCAATTATTGGATAACGGTCGCAATTCTAAGCAAAAAGTCAGAAATGTGACAAATTATTATATATAAAATTGCACATTGTGAGATGTAAACTTGAAATTGCAGAATAAAAGGTCAGTTCAATAACTAGCTTCAATAATGAAAAACTTCTGAAGCATTTAGTACTCTTAGTTCATGTTCATTTCAAACACACTTTCAAAGCAGAAGTTTGTGTTATTATTATTATGGACCTGAGCTGAGATGAATTAGTTGTATTATTGACGAACATTAACTAATGCAGCCTGATTGTAAAGTGTTAACGAGTTCGGTCTAAACTCTACTGGCATGTTTACAGCCCTGTGTCTAATCAAGTACTTAAACGTTTACACACACTCAATGTCTTCACGTCCACTAGAAATACGTCATGTAAGTAGACAAGTGATCAAGTGCAAAGGCCACAAGTGTGTGTAGCGTCTACAGGAAGTGACATCACAGCCGATCAGAAGCACAGGTGTGTCTCACCAGAGTGGAGGTGGCGTAGAGAGGTGTGTGAGCGCTGGGGAGCAGCACCGGCTGAAACAAACATCAAAACACAACAGCGTTTACAGTCAAGCAGGCCCTCTGGTGGTCATACAATTCAACTTCTTTTTATTTTCAGTCAAATCAGTGCAATAATATTTTTTGTTTTGTATTTTGAAAGCGTTTCATTATTAATACTTGTGCAATAGTTATGATCAATTTTTTCCTGTAAATTTTTTTTTTTTTATCTAATATTTTTCAATTATGGCTGTATTTCATGTTAAAATAGAGACAATGCCTTTAAAATCCATTTTTTTTTAAGTTGTGGATTTGAATTTATATTTAGACATTCTCAAATACAACTTTTTGTAAAGGTTTAGTTTTTTTATTGTTTGAAATGTCAGTTTTTGTATTTGTTTTACTACAGTCAAACCTGAACACAAAGAGAGGCATTGTGTTACACATAACATCAGAGTACAACAAAACTCTAACAAATATGAACAGCAATGCTGTGTGTGTGCGAGTGTGTGTGTGTGTGTGAGTGTGTGAGAGTGTGTGTGCGTGTGTGCGAGAGAGTGAGTGAGTGTGTGTGTGTGTGTGTGTGTGTGTGTGAGTGTGTGTGTGAGTGTGTGAGAGAGTGAGTGTGTGTATGTGTGAGTGTGTGTGTGTGAGAGAGTGTGTGTGTGTGTGTGTGTGTGTGTGTGTGTGTGTGTGTGTGAGTGAGTGAGTGTGAGAGAGTGAGTGTGTGTGTGTGTGGGTGTTGAGTATGTGTGTGTGTGTGTGTGTGTGTGAGTGAGTGAGTGTGTGTCCACGTCTTTTTAGCGCTACATTTTCACTGTGCGTTTTTGTAAATACTGCCAAAAGAGAGCTTGCTATATTGTGTGTGTGCCTTTATTTTATTAAGTCAGTGAACTTCTGTGTGTGAGAGTAAGTGTGTGCGAGTGAGTGTGTGTATGTTTGTGTGTGCGAGTGAGTTTGTGTGAGTGTGTGTGTCTGTGAGAGTGTGTGAGTGAGTGTGTGTATGTTTGTGTGTGTGCGAGTGTGTGTGAGTGAGTGTGCGTGTGTGTGTGTGTGTTTGTGTGTGTCCGTGTGTGACTGTTATTTATTTATTTATTTTTTTTTTGTGTGAGTAAGTGTGTGTGTGTGTGTGTGTGTGTGTGAGTGTGAGTGAGTGTGTGTGTGTGTGAGTGTGAGTGAGTGTGTGTGTGTGTGTGAGTAAGTGTGAGTCTGTGTGTGTGTGTGTGTGTGTGTGTGTGTGTGGAGTTGTGTGTGTTTGTCTGTGTGAGAGTGTATGTGTGTGTGTGTGTGTGTGTCTGTGTGAGTGTGTGTGTGTCTGTGTGAGTGAGTGAGTGTGGTGTGAGAGTGTGTGTGTGTGTGTGTGTGTGTGTGTGTGTGTGTGTGTGTGAGACTCCGTGTGTGTGTGTGTGTGTGTGAGTGAGTGAGTGTGTGTGTGTGTGTGTCTGTGTGTGTCTCTGTGTGTGTGTGTGTGTGTGTGTGTGTGTGAGTGTGTGTGCGTCTGTTTTGTACTTTTGAAGTTTTAGAGTGTCACTTCGGTGTCTGTGTTTTTACTGCATTGTGAATGATTTGTAGAGATACAAAGATTTGTAGATTTGTACAAAAAAGTCTCAGTATTTTCGTATTTTTGCGTATTTCCAAAGGCAGTCATTTTTGACCGTGAACAACACAAGTGTGACTATTTTTTTATGACCATTTAGGTTTTTTACATCAAAGTCATCTGCCATAAAAGTAATTGAGTACCATTCCAATCAATTAGTGATTTTTTAAAAGTTCAGATTTTTTTGTTCTGTCTAAAATGACTGAATAACACCAGAGGGCTAGAGGGGCTGGATTTCACAGATCAATTCGATTCTGATTCACAAGCTCCTGATTCGATTCGATTCCTATCTGGTCTTTCCTGTAAACTGTACAGTAAACTCTGTCAGTTGTAAAGGTCACAAGTAACCTTTTAAATGCTGGTCATTTTTAGGGTTAGAGTTAGGGTTAAATGCACGTAAAGCAACTTTGATGATATGATCTAATAATGTTTCCACTGCAATTTGTTGTTAAAGTATAAACATAAAGCTGGTCTTCATGACAGATTAATTCAAGCATACACTAAATGATGATCTAAAAATATAAAGAATGTTGAATATAGTGCATTCATTCATCAAAATGCTGTTTTTAAATGAATCTTACCTTGGAGGGTGACCCGTGCATCTGGGGTGTGTAACCGTGGATGCCGTCGATGGGGGCGTGTCCGGCGTCGCTGACGTTCAGGTGAGCGGGACTGTGCTGCAGCGGCGGCGTCTCGTCGTCATGGTAACGGTACTTCTGCACACATGAAGAACAGCTCACGCTCTACACAACACTTACACACACATACCGTCAACATCTATTCTATATAGATATATACATATATATGCCAGAATCCTAGGATTGGTTTGATCTCAGAAGCTTTCTTGTGAGTTTTGTAGACAAATGTCAATTTAAATGTAAATGTATGTTCATCAGCAGACTGTTTGCTGGAGCAGTGCAGTAAAAGCATCATCACACGCTCCTAAATATTAATAACCCCTAAATATTAATAACAAAATAATAATTAAAAAACCCTAAATAATAGTAATAAACCCTTATGATGAAACTGTGTGTGAAGAAGTTCAGCTGAAGGTCAATGTCAAATAAAGAACCAACAGCCAAAACCACCACATCTTGCTATAAGTTTGATCATAACATATAATCATTGCTGTTAACAGTGTTCTCCGTTTGTTTGAATACACGTCATTAACTAACTGCATGATCACTGCTGATAAACTACTCCTAAATATAACGTAAATTGTGAGCTGTAATGTACAGTGTTTTCTGTGAAGCTGTTTTCCAACGATTTGTATCCTGAAAGTGCTTTACAAATGAATGTATATTGAATTGTGGGATCGTCCAGACGGGGGCGACACAGAGCTGCTCAGTATTCCACTCAGAGCTCACTGCAGAGCTGAGGAGGAGGAGGGGGGTGATGATGTCATCAGAGAGGGACGAGACGCCATTCAGAGCCTCAGCAGAAGAAGAGAGCAGCACCAGCGTACATGAGTGTACACACACACACACACACACACACACACACACACTCTCTCTCATTCGGTGCACAATGCTGGTGTGGTTGTCATGGAAACTGGCTCTGATAGCACGGCTGCATAGCAACTGACATCACCAGCAACACAAAAAATGAAGATGAAAGAGAAACAAATGACGGTCTTGAGATTTATGAATGTGTGTGAGTGTGTGTGTGTGTGTGTTCAGAGTCGCTGCTAGTTTGATTCCTGAAGAGTGAAACACTCTGACGCTTTCACTGCATTAATCTGTTTGAGTGATTGGTTCTGACTCAGCCAATCACGGGAGTCTGGGGTGGGACTATCTGTTTATCTGACCAATGGAGAGTTCAGGAAACACGCTTCAATCTCAATTTTTGCAGTTGTATATTATGATGCTAATGAACAATATTTGGTTCCCAGAATGCTCTGTGAATGTTCCCAAAAACATGTATTTGTAATGTTTGTTTTTGGTTAGCCATGAAAGTGTTCTTTACGAAAAATTACCAAAAGGGAACCATATGGGAATGTCCACATGACACCGGTTCCCACTGACTTTACAGACAAAACACTGAGACATCAGAACAACTTGATGATGTAACAGAAACTATGGACTCTCTCTTTTCTACGCTTAAGGAAAGGTTAAGAAAAACAGTCTGACACCGTGGTGTAATGAGCACACTCGCACCCTAAAGAGAGCAGCCCGGAAAATGGAGCGCAGCTGGAGGAAAACAAAACTAGAGGTATTTCGTTTCGCTTGGAGGGAAAGTAACCTATCCTACAAAAAACATTCAAAACTGCTAGATCTGATTACTTTTCATCTCTTTTAGAAGAAAACAAACATAACCCCAGGTATTTATTCAATACAGTGACTAAATTAACGAAAAATAAAGCATCAGCAAGTTTTGACATTTCCCCACAGCACAGCAATGACTTTATGAACTACTTTACTTCTAAGATCGATACTATTAGAGATAAGATTGTAACCATGCAGCTGTCAGCTACAGTATCACATCAGACAGTGCACTATAGATCCCCTGAGGAACAGTTCCACTCATTCTCTACTATAGGAGAGGAAGAACTGTATAAACTTGTTAAATCATCTAAACCAACAACATGTATGTTAGACCCTATTCCATCTAAGCTCCTAAAAGAGGTGCTTCCAGAAGTCATAGATCCTCTTCTGACTATTATTAATTCCACATTGTTATTAGGATATGTCCCCAAAACCTTCAAACTGGCTGTTATTAATACCCTCAACAAAAAACCACAACTTGACCCCAAAGAACTAGTTAATTATAGACCGATCTGGAATCTCCCTTTTCTGTCCAAGATACTAGAAAAGGTAGTATCCTCACAGTTATATACCTTCTTAGAGAAAAATGGTATCTGCGAGGATTTCCAGTCAGGGTTTAGACCGTATCATAGTACTGAGACTGCTCTCCTTAGAGTTACAAATGACCTGCTCTTATCATCTGATCGTGGTTGTATCTCTCTATTCGCTTATTAAGTCTGACGTCACGTAGCACCGCTTCCGTGTCCAAACGCTCTATCAGCTACCATAAGAACACAACAAAAGGTGCTAATATACACTCACAATGTGATATAATACTTTCGAAAAAGTTATAATCCTAAACTTTAACTCCATACCGAAGTCCCAGATAGCCAGACAATGAAAATATATATATAAATAAATAAATATAAAAATTATTTGTGTTTGGGATGCTGTGAGCATGGAGACTGTAGTGTACACTGTTAGTTTGAAAGCGTTTAGCTTAAATGATTAATATGAATAAACAGTGCTCATAAACGGCTGCTGAGGTAGTATTCTCAAGTGAAGCGAGTTGTGGCTTGGACCCGGAAACGGCGCTTTTTACGTCATCACTTAACAACCGAATTAGTGCTATTGGATCTTAGTGCTGCGTTCGACACCACTGACCACAACATTCTTTTGCATAGACTAGAACACTTTGTTGGCATTAACGGAAGTGCATTAGCATGGTTTAATTCATACTTATATGACCGCCATCAATTCGTAGCAGTGATTGAAGAGGTATCATATCGATCACAAGTGCAGTATGGAGTACCGCAAGGCTCAATACTAGGGCCATATTTCCATCTCAAAAATATATCTAAATTACGACCTATGCTCTCAATGTTAAATGCAGGTTAGATTATTGTAATGCTCTATTGGGTGGTTGTTCTGCACGCTTAGTAAACAAACCACAAAAAGCACAAAAACAGGTAGATCCAAATGCAGTGTTTATTAAAGAGTAATACAAAATCATAAACATCTGTCAACACTGTACTGGCTCCCTATCAAACATCGTATAGATTTTAAAATCTTGCTTATTACTTATAAAGCCCTGAATGGTTTAGCACCTCAGTATTTGAATGAGCTTTTGTTACATTATAGTCCTCCACGTCATCTGCGTTCTCAAAACTCTGGCAATTTGATAACACCTAGAATATCAAAGTCAACTGCGGGTGGCAGATCCTTCTCCTATTTAGCGCCCAAACTCTGGAATAACCTACCTAACATTGTTCGGGAGGCAGACACACTCTTGCAGTTTAAATCTAGATTAAAGACCCATCTCTTTAACCTGGCTTACACATAACACACTAATATGCTTCTAATATCCAAATCCCTTAAAGGATTTTTAGGCTGCATTAATTAGGTAAACCGGAACCGGGAACACTTCCCATAACACCTGATGTACTTGCTACATTATTAGAAGAATGGCATCTACGCTAATATTAGTCTGTTTCTCTCTTATTCCGAGGTCACTGCAGTCACCCGGATCCAGTATGTATCCAGGTCAGAGGGTCACTGCAGTCACCCGGATCCAGTCTGTATCCAAGTCAGAGGGTCACTGCAGTCACCCGGATCCAGTATGTATCCAGACCAGATGGTGGATCAGCACCTAGAAAGGACCTCTACAGCCCTGAAAGACAGCGGAGACCAGGACTAGAGCCCCAGAGACAGATCCCCTGTAAAGACCTTGTCTCAGACGACCACCGGGACAAGACCACAGAAAACAGATGATTCTTCTGCACAATGTGACACTGCTGCAGCCTGGAATTGAACTGCTGGTTTCGTCTTGTCAGAGGAGAACTGGCCCCCGACTGAGTCTGGCTTCCCCAAGGTTTTTTTCTCCATTCTGTCACCGATGGAGTTTTGGTTCCTCTGGCTTGCTTAGTTGGGAACACTTAATATCCAGTGATATCGTCGACTTGATTGCACAGATACTATTTAAACTGAACTGATCTGGATGATGACATCACTGAATTCAAAGATGAACTGCCTTTAACTGAAAAATGAGTGTTTACTATTGTCCTTCTGCATTATTAACACACTGTTTTCCTATTTATTACTGTAAAGTGCTTTGACACAATCTGTATGGTTAAAAGCGCTGTATAAATAAAGGTGACTTGACATTTCTCAAAATATCTTCTTTTGCGTTCCACAGAATAAAAGCGAGTTATACAGGTTTGAAAGTCCAGGCAGTTTATGATGAAGAAGGTTCAGTTTTGGGTGAACTGTCGCTTTAAGAGTCTATGTATAAATGCAGCAGGCTGGTGGGATTTCATAAGTTCTTACATAAAGCGGGACATAAAGTTCACACTAGAGCTTCAGTGACTAAAGTTTGCAACAGATATGTTTCTCACGCTGGTCACATCGAGCTGCTGGAGCAGTTACACGCAGACACACGAGATCTCAGGAGTGTTTCCCGCACAAGCAACACATGAAGCTCATGACTGAGATCTGCTGGAGGATCCTCACGAAGCTTCACTACCATCAAACCAGGAGCCGCAGCAAGAACATACACCAGAAAACAACACCATCAGTCAGGTCCTCAGGGCAGGGGCTCACACACACATATATATATACTGTAGGTCAAAAGTCTGGATACATTTTATATTTTTGCAAGAAGTCACTTATGGTCATCAAGCCTGCATTTATTTGATCAAAATTTACTTTAAAATACATTTTATACAAAGCTTATTTATTATCAATGTTGGAAACCTGTGATACTTTTTCAGAATTCTTTGATGAATAAAAAGTTTAAAAAAGAACAGCATTTATTTAAAATATAACTTTTGTAACAATATAGACTACTGTTCAGAAGCGTGAGGTCAGTGTTTTTATTTTTTTGATTGATAGAAACAGTGATAGTAAAGATTGATATTGTTAGAAAACATCTCTATTTTGAATAAATGCTGTTCTTTTTAACTTTTCATTTATCAATTAACCCCCCAAAAGTAACACAGGTTACAATAAATAAATAAAGCAGGAAACAAATGTTTCCAATATTGATAATAAATCATCATATTAGAATGATTTCTGAAGATCATGTGACACTGAAGACTTCAGTAATGATGCTGAAAATACAGCTGCACATCACAGAAATAAATTACACTTTAATAGAGATTCACACAGAAAAACATTTTTTCTAAATTGCAATAATATTTCACAATGTTACATTTTTTTCTGTATTTTTGATCAAATAAATGCAGGCTTGATGAGCATAAGACACTTTCATAATGCTGCATAATTATCAAAAACAGTAATATAATAAAGTCCTTTCACGTCACCATTTCACCCGCCTGCACTTCACATAACAGGCCTGTAGGTGGCACTTGGTGTAGGTGTAACTATGATAGTTTCATGAATTAGTAAACAGTGTATCATACATAAATATAAGTGAACTGAATACTGATTACCATTATTGTGTCTTGGCACAGATTTGTGCAGTGCTTTTGTAGTCATTTAGCATTCATTTTCTCAGCAATGTAATTTGATTTATAAAATGAGACAAACCGCAGATACAGATCGCTCCACAAATGTAAGTTCGTCTGTCCACGTAATTTTCCACTGATTTATGAATAAGAACCGAAAATGACCGCTCCACTTCACATTATTGTCCAGTGAAATCTGAACTTGTGCCAGATCTTGATTGATCTAAGTTGTAGTGGAGGTTCAGTTATTGGAAAATGTCAGAAGAACAACAACTATATCTAGAGTTCTACTAACAATAATGATCTAGACTCATTATAATTTAGAAAGAGGGGCGGGGCTAACATTATGTCTGGGCAACACCCATTTTTAGAAGTGCATGTTCGCTTCATTTGTATTTGAGCCATAAATGTCATGTGACCAAATGACATCATGACATAAGAACACACTAGCTGTGTCCGAATATGCCTACATACTATATAGTAGACTTTTGTGCATAATTTCATGACTGTGATCACAGCTACAATCCTATGCTGTGATATCACTATCTACACTTCCATCAAAAGTTATAACTTATGCGGAAAATTTAAATATTGCATAATAAATTGTGAATGAAGCACTGTTTCCATTCCACATGGTCAACTGTATAAAATCGTCACTTCCTGGGAAACTAGCACAAAATATTAATAAT
>NC_056594.1:20527575-20537575 GCF_018340385.1 Cyprinus carpio | reverse complement strand
GAGTGTGTGTGTGTAAGTGCGTGTGATTATGAGTGTGTGTGTGTGCGCGAGTGTGAGTGTGCGAGAGTGTGTGTGTGAGATTGTGAGTGTGTGTGAGAGTACGTGTGAGTGCAAGTGTGTGTGAGTGAGTGCGTGTGAGTGAGTGTGCGAGTGTGTGTGAGTGTGTGTGATTGTAAGTGTGTGTGTGTGAGTGCGAGTGTGTGTGAGTGAGTGTGTGTGAGTGCGAGTGTGTGTATGAGTGTGTGTGTGAGTACGTGTGAGTGAGTGTGCGAGTGTGTGTCAGTGAGTGTGTGTGTGAGTACGTGTGAGTGAGAGTGTGCGAGTGTGTGTCAGTGAGTGTGTGTGTGAGTACGTGTGAGTGAGAGTGTGCGAGTGTGAGTGTGTGTGTGTGTGCGTGTGAGTGTGCGTGATTGTGAGTGTGTGTGTGTGTGCGAGTGAGTGTGTGTGATTGTGAGTGAGTGTGTGTGAGTACGTGTGAGTGCGAGTGTGTGTGAGTGAGTGTGTGTGTGTAAGTGCGAGTGATTGTGAGTGTGTGTGTGATTGTGTGAGCGTGTGTGTGAGCGTGTGAGTGTGTGTGTGTGTGTGTGTGTGTGTGTGTGCGAGTGTGTGTGTGAGTGTGTGTGATTGTAAGTGTGTGTGAGTGAGTGTGTGTGTGTAAGTGCGTGTGATTGTGAGTGTGTGTGAGTGCGAGTGTGAGTGAGTGTGCGAGTGTGTGTGATTGTGTGTGATTGTGAGTGTGAGTGTGTGTGATTGTAAGTGTGTGAGTGTGTGTGTGTGTGTGTGTGATTGTGTGAGCGTGTGTGTGAGCGTGTGAGTGTCTGTGAGTGTGTGAGTGTGTCTGTGAGTGTGTGTGTGTGTGTGCGAGTGTGTGTGTGAGTGTGTGTGATTGTAAGTGTGTGTGAGTGAGTGTGTGTGTGTAAGTGCGTGTGATTGTGAGTGTGTGTGTGTGTGTGTGTGTGTGCGTGTGAGTGTGCGAGTGTGTGTGTGTGAGAGATTGTGAGTGTGTGTGAGTACGTGTGAGTGCGAGTGTGCAAGTGTGTGTAAGTGAGTGCGTGTGAGTGAGTGTGCGAGTGTGAGTACGTGTGAGTGTGAGTGCGTGTGCGATTGTGAGTGTGTGTGTGCGAGTGTGTGTGATTGTGAGTGTGTGTGAGTGTGAGTACGTGTGAGTGAGTGTGTGCGAGTGTGTGTGAGTGAGTGTGTGTGTGAGTACGTGTGAGTGAGAGTGTGCAATTGTGAGTGTGTGTGTGTGTGTGTGTGCGTGTGAGTGTGCGAGTGATTGTGAGTGTGTGTGTGTGTGCGTGTGCGAGTGAGTGTGTGTGTGAGTGAGTGTGTGTGTGAGTGTGCGAGTGTGTGTGAGTGTGTGTGTGTGAGTGAGTGTGTGTGTGTTGTGAGTGTGTTTGTGTGAGTGAGTGTGTGTGTGAGTGAGGTGTGAGTGAGTGAGTGTGTGTGTGTGTGTGTGCGAGTGAGTGAGTGTGTGTGATTGTGAGTGTGTGTGTGTGTGTGTGTGTGTGAGTGAGTGTGTGTGATTGTGAGTGTGTTTGTGTGAGTGAGTGTGTGTGTGAGTGAGTGAGTGTGAGTGTGTGTGTGAGTGAGTGAGTGTGTGTGTGTGTGTGTGTGTGGTACCTTTAGGGTTGCTGTGAGGCGTGATCAGCTCGTAGCTGCTGAAGCCCACCTCAGCCGTCAGGAAGCTGCTGAACTGATCCGGCTTCAGTCTGATGCTCCTGTAGTTCCTGTACGTCACCTCCTGAAAACACACATACACACACACACACACACAGTCAGCTGCAGCTTCCATCACGAGCCGTCGTTACACGCCAGGGTCAAAGGTTACTAAAGAACACGTGTGCACATGTGAAATCACTAAAACTTAAGCAGGAACTAAAATGAGAACTAAAAATAAGCTAATTCAAAATATTAGCAAATACTATAGTATAAAATATAGTATATATAGTTCAGGGAGTAAGACGTCACAGTATACTGACTGCTCATGCACAAAATGATCTGGCCAATCAAAACGCATAATAAAACTAGAACAACTATCATCATCATCATGATTATACTCTGCTGTTTTGACTGGTTGAGAGTTCAGAGTGTTTATCCAGTCAGAGCTCTTTCAGTGTAATCAGCTTCAGCTGCTGCTTCTGTCAAGTCAAGTCACTTTATTGTCACATCACCACAGCACATGTGCCTTGGTGAGTGAAATTCTTGGGAGCGTGCACCAGAAATTGCAGAAACAGTTAACATATAACCATACAGACTTCAACAGGTGAAAATATGCAATATGCACATACATATAGTCAGTACACACAGTGTACTATTGGACATACTTACAGTTAGCACTACACATTTTACGCAATATGTACATACATACAGTTAGCACTACACATTATACACTATACACAGAATGTACACATTCTAGATTATGTAGACATATATACGCATGAAAATATGCTAAGTGTACGTGGGCTGGATACAGAAATGTTATGGATGTGCATTGGATGGAATCCAGTGGTAGCAGGTAGATTATTGTGTTAAATAGTTTCGGTGTTGAACTGTCAAAGTTAAAGTGCAGTGTGTGGCATACCATATTGTGGAGTATGCTGTAGGGTGTATTAGTTCAGACTGTTCATAAGTCGGATAGCCTGAGGGAAAAGCTATCCCTCAGTCGGCTAGTGCGGGATCGGATGCTGCGGAGACGTCTTCCTGAGGGCAGCAGAGAGAGCAGTCTGTGGGAAAGGATGGCTGGAGTCACTGATGATCCTCCGGGATTTCCTTATACACCGCCTGGTGTAGATGTCCTGGGAGGGAGGGAAGCTCACCTCCAACAATGTGGCTGGCAGTTCGCACGACCCTTTTCAGAGCTTTGCGGTTGCCAGCGGTGCTGTTTCCAAACCAGGCAGTGATGCAGCCCGTCAGGATGCTCTCTATAGTGCAGGTGTAGAACTATATATATACTGAGATTGTTTGGGATGACTTCCTCAGCCGTCTCAGGAAGAAGAGGCGTTGATGTGCCTTCTTCAGCACTGCATCAGTGTGTGTAGACCAGGTGAGATCCTCACTGATGTTAACACCGAGGAACTTGAAGCTGCTTACCCGCTCCACAGGTGTCTTGTCGATGGTGATGGGTGTGTGTGTTCTCTGCTCTGTCTCCTGAAATCCACCACCAGCTCCTTGGTCTTGTCGATGTTGAGTGAGAGGTGGTTGTCCTGACACCATTTAGTCAGGGTGCTCACCTCCTCTCTGTAGGGCCGTCTCATCGTTGTCGGTGATCAGGCCTATCACCGTTGTGTCATCAGCTAATTTGATGATGACGTTGGAGCTGTGTGTGGCTGTACAGTCATGTGTGTACAGGGAGTACAGGAGCGGGCTGAGGACACAGCCCTGAGGAGCACCAGTGTTGAGGGTCAGCGGGGATGAAGTGTTGTTGCCCATTCTGACCACCTGGCTTCTGCCTGTTAGGAAGTCCAGGATCCAGCTGCACAGAGATCTGTTTAATCCCAGAGTCTGGAGCTTCGCAACAAGTGTGGCAGGCACTATGGTGTTAAATGCTGAGCTGTAGTCCACAAACAGCATTCTCACATAGGTGTTCTTATTCTCCAGGTGGGAGAGAGCAGTGTGTAGAGTGAAAGCAATAGCATCGTCTGTAGAACGGTTGCTACGATATGCAAATTGTAGCGGATCCAGTGAGGCAGGCAGCACAGAGCAGATGTAGTCTCTGACGAGTCTCTCAAAACACTTACTGAAGATGGGTGTGAGAGCAACAGGCCTCCAGTCATTCAAGCATGTGATTTTATTTTTCTTTGGTATGGGCACAATGGTGGATTTTTTTGAAGCACGAGGGAACCACAGAGAGAGAGAGGGAGAGGTTGAAAATGTCTGTAAAAACACCGGCTAGCTGGAATGCGCATGCTCGGAGCACACGGCCTGGGATGCCATCAGGACCCGCTGCCTTGCGGATATTCACCCGTCGGAAGGATCGGGTTACATCCGCGACAGAGACGGAGAGTGCACTCACCTCTTCTGCAGCAGCTGCGGGGAGCGCTCTTCTGTGTGGGCGGTGTTGTGAGCCTCGAAACGAGCATAAAAGTTATTCAGCTCGTCCGGTAGAGAGGCGGCAATGTTCACAGTAGCTGGTTTGTTCCCTTTAAAGTCTGTGATTTTATTGATTCCCTGCCACATGCCTCTTGCATCGCTGGTGTTGAATTGTTCTTCAACTTTGTTTTTGTATTGTCTTTTTGCGGCTTTGATGGATTTCCTGAGATCGTAACTGGCTTGTTTGCGATCATCAGCGTTTCCGGATTTAAAAAGCGGATGTCCGCGCTGACAAGGCTGCTCGAACATCGCTATTAATCCACGGTTTTTGGTTGGGGTAGATGTGGATTGTTTTTGTCGGCACTACATCTTCTACACACTTCCTGATGAAACACGTTACAGTTTCTGAGTACGCCTCTATGTCGTCATCAGACGCTGCCCGGAACATGTCCCAGTCCACGTGATCAAAAACAGTCTTGTAGTATAGCGTCTGATTGGTCCGACCAGCACTGAATTGTCCTGAGGGCGGGTGCTTCCCGTTTCAGTTTCTGCCTATAAGCAGGCACGCAGCAGAATGGAAGAGTGATCCGATTTGCCGAAAGGTGGGCGTGGGAGAGATTTGTAGGCGTCCCGGAAAGGAGAGTAGCAGTGGTCCAGTACACGATCACCACGCGTGTTGATGGTGATGTGTTGAAAATATTTCGGAGCTATTGTTCTGAAGTTGGCTTTGTTAAAGTCCCCCATAACAATAAACGCTGCATCTGGGTACGCGGTTTCCTGCTCACTTATATTCCCATACAGTTCCTTGAGTGCCTGGTCTGTGTTGGCTTGAGGGGGAATGTAAACAGCGGTGATTATGACCGCTGTGAATTCCCTCGGTAGCCAGAATGGTCGACACAGAAGCATATGAAATTCCAGATCAGGGGAGCAGAAGGATTTAATAGAGTGTAGGTTCCTTTCATCACACCACGAGTTGTTGATAAAGAAACAAACGCCCCCACCTCTGCCATCACCCCCTAGCTCTTTCGTTCTGTCCGAGCGGTGCACGGAGAACCCCGTAAGCTCGATGGCTGAGTCTGGAACCACTGCAGACATCCAGGTTTCTGTGAGGCAAATAATGCAGCAGTCCCTTGTTTCTCGTTGGTATGAGATACGTGCCCGCAGTTCGCAAAGTTTGTTGTCCAGTGACTGAACGTTAGCCAGCAAAATGGATGGGAGAGGAGGTCGGAGGGGACGACGTCTGAGTCTGACGAGGACGCCGGCTCTCTTTCCTCTTTTCCGGCGGCGTTTCCTCGGTCGCGCTCCGCCGCGCAGCCCAGACAAAGGGGCTCTGATGCGCGGTGTCTGTAAACAAAGCGCCGGCGTTCAAGAACTCAAAGTCCGGTTTTGCGTTCCGCGACGTAGGAACCAATGTTCAGAAGCGTGTGTCTATCGTAGACAGTTATACAAACAACATCCAAACACGTAGAACAACAAAAAAAACAAGTAAAACAGACGAAAAACTGCAAAGTTTACTCGGAGCTCGCAACACATCAACCATTCTCTTCTAAAACCCTCAACAAAATCACTCAAGATCTGGTGTCAGATCTTGAGTGATTTTGATCAAGTAAAGGTGAGAATAACTGCAGTAATATCTCCAGATGAACTCTTACTGGACTGAAGCAGCTCAGCTTTACTTGATTCTCCATCAATCATGTTTTAGAGTGTATGTGTGTGTGTGTGTGTGTGTGTGTTACTGTGAGTCTCTTGCGGCGGCTGTAGGAGCTCCGGTGTGTGTGTGTGTGTGTGTGTGTGTGAGTGTGTGTGTGAGTGTTACCTTGAGTCTCTTGCGGCGGCTGTAGGAGCTCCAGGGCTGGGGTTCGAGGATCAGCACTCCTCCAGGTAACAGGTGTCTGTAGATGCGCTGAAACAGTCTCTGGATTCCAGCGTCACCGTGGTTCAGATGAACCCACTTAGTCAATCTCAGACACAGAATGACGTCGTACTCGGCACACTGGTACACCAACACCACCCTGCCCCCAGGCACATAGTCGCCCTGAACACACACACACACACACACACACACACGATCATCAACAGCAGCTCAGCAGGTTTCAAAACAGAATATCTAGTATGAAATCAGTCTGGGAATGAACTGAGACACACACACACACACACACACACACACACACACACACCCTCACACACACACACACACTAACACACACACACACACACACACCCTCACACACACACACACACACACACACACACACACCCTCACACACACACACACACTCTCACATATATATTACCTTCAGGAAGTACACATTGTAGGGGAACAGGCCTGGGACGTGAGGCATTATGGGAAATGTGGCGATGGGTCCACGGCAGCGCGTGAAGGAGAGGGGAAACCTGCGTAACGCTTGACCGTGGTCCAGCTGCAGGTCCATCAGAGGCGCTAACCCCATCTGACCTCCGGCCTTGACCTCTGACCCTTCACCCAGCGGCCCACCGCTCGACCGCATCCTGTCGCTCTCATCCCATCCATGCAGCTCCGACAGGAAGTAGCGCAGGTTCTGTCGGGCCACGTGCACCAGCGCTCCGTCGATGTCCACGCCCAGCACGCGCTCAGGCCTCCAGTGTCTGGCGATGGCGAGGGTCATGTGACCCGTGTTGCAGCCCACATCCAGAAACAAGGCCAAGCGTGGGTCTGCGGTCAGCGACGGTGTGCGGTAACCGTAGTAACGGTTGTAGCTTCCGTACTGGAACCTGCGCTGCGTCCTGCGCCGCTGCTGTGGGGTTCTCTCCGCCCTCAGGGGCGGAGCTCCGCAGACTCCGCCCACAACAGGAGTGTGAAACGTCTGGCTGTGCGCGACGGTGTGCTTGATGGGCGGAGTGGGCGTGATGGACAGGCGGTCCGAATGGCTGTTGGTTCGTCTGCGCTTCCTGTGTTTGGACGGCTGCGCCTGGGGGGCGGAGCTAGACGAGGAGGGGTGTGACCGTCGCCGCGGGAGGATGGGCGGCACCACTTCGTCACGGCAGTTGATTGACGTGTTGAGTTCGTAAGGACGCGGCGACTCCTCCACAGACTGAAGCACAGCAGCGGCGTCCGTGAGCTTGTCAGGCACCGAACTAACGGCAGGAAACAACGCCGACCCCTCGTCGACCTTTGCCCTCTCCCCATCGGAAGGCTCAGCGGTCGCTCCTGGATGGTGTCGGTGGCGATGCCTGCGCCGGCTCTTCAGGGGCGACACCAACACGCCCGTAGCTGCGTCTCCGCCGCGTCCGCTCAGATTCAGAGGGTCGGTGATGTCTTTGGGAATCAGGATCTGCACCGGGTCTCTGTTCTTCCTGGGAAGGGGCGAGGATTTGGGCGTCTGGGCGTTGAGCGCCTTACTGACCTCCTCGTCCAGCAGGCTGTTGAGATTCAGCGGGTCGAAGATGTTCCCGCCCAGCAGGAAGTTGGAGGGCAGAACCGGGTCGCATTCGGAGTTAGCGCGGCGCCTGCGTTTACTGAGGCTCGGGTGTTTGAACCCCGCGCTCGTGGTGTAGCGCCGCTTGCTCAGCCTCTGCAGCACCTCGCCTCGCGACTGCAGGCCGTTTCTGATCTGGTCCACATGTAGAGGCGTGTCCCGAGGAGTCACATGATTGGCAGCGAGCTCGGTTAGCACAATGTTAGCGGTCACCTCACCCTGGACAGCAATGGGCTGAGGGTGAGCGTGCAGACTCGCCCCCCCAGCGACCGGAAGCTCACTCTGAACAGACATCAGTCCACATCCATCAGCCTCTAACTCTCCTGCAGGAAACACCAGCCAGTGAGGTCTACACTCTACAGTCAGTGTAAGTGACCCACGTGATGATGCATCTGTCGCTCATCTACCACCGCCACGCCTACTTCGAATAACTCCGCCCCTGGGAGGATCCACCGTTGCTCATGAATAATGCCAGAGAAACGCGAGCCCCACACACACACTACTGATCGTGATCGTTTCTTCGCCTTTCGTGCGCTGAGAGTAAATTCGCGTGCGAAAATCACCCTAAAATGCCTCACACGGCACACTATATAAAGCCACACAGCCGCGCGTGCGCTAGAGATACTGTAATTATGAAAAGCACTCTCTGAAACAGTAACGCTCGCGCTGTGGCACAGCGAACCCGCGCGCTTATATACGCCAGCGCGGACCGAGACTGACGGACAGCCGCGTCCGCCAATCAGAAAGTAGGATACGCGCTAAGGCCCCCTGAATGACCAATGGCGAAGCTCAGAACGAAGGCATGTGCTCTCGGTCACCGCCCCTCCTCGCTGAATAGGTATCCAGCGGACTGCCTGCGCTGACCCGACACAAACTAATCAACATCATCGATATCAACAAATATCACCTGCTGAAGACAAGAATGACCTTTTATATTAAATTAGAATTTATGTTTGTGGAAATCCAGCAGTCAGGAACTCGACGCAGGCCCCAGTCACAAGTGTAAACAAGCCCTGACTGGGTCCTTCAGCACTAAACTATCGATTATAACAGCGATTAGCGACTGAATAAAAATGAAAACACGCGTTGTGTGACAGTTACATGGTGCAATGTGAGAAATTAACGCCGACAGGGAGTTTTAAAGACACCCTCCCTCGTCTCTGCAGGAGAAAGGGGATTCTGGGAAATGTAGTCCTGTAACGGGAGTCCATCCTGTTGCCTGATCATTTCAGAAGTGACGGGGACAGAAATGTCTTATATATATATATAGGTCTGTAATCTATATTCCAGTCAACAGTTTTTGAACAGTGATGTTTTTTATATTTTATAAAGAAGGCTCTTCTGCTCACCAAGCCTGAATTTAATTGATCCAAAGTACAGCAAAAGTAGTAATATTGTGAAATATTATTCTAATGTAAAACAGCTGTTTTCTGTGTGAATCTCTGTTAAAGTGTAATTTATTTCTGTGATGCGCAGCTTTATTTTCAGCATCATTACTCCAGTTTTCAGTGTCACATGATCTTCAGAAATCATTCTAATATGATGATCTGCTGCTCAAGAAACATTTCTGATTATTATCAATGTTGAAAACAGTTGAGTACATTTTTTTCAGGATTTCTTGATGAATAGAAAGATCCAAAGATCAGCATTTATCTTCAATAAAAAGCTTTTGTAACATTAAAAACTCTACCATTCACAATCCTGGAGTCAGTATATTTTTATTTTTCAGAAAAGAAATTGTAGAAATTAATACTTTTATTTAGCAAGGATGCTTTAAATTGATCGAAAGTGATGATAAAGAAATTTATAATGTTACAAAAGATTTCTATTTCTATTATTTTTGAGAACGCAAATGCAAACCTAAAAGACATCTCGGTTACGTATGTAACCACAGTTCCCTGAATAGGGAACGAGATAATAAACACAGTCAGAAAACACAATGACAAATCAGACAAACCGGAAGAGGTAGGTATAGTTTGAGACAGCGCCATTGGTTTGGGATTACTCACCGCTGATTGGACGAGACATCTGTCAATCACCGTATACAGAACCAGCCGAAGAACAGCAGAGTCGGGGTAGATGTTCGGAGATGGTAGCTCAGTTTAAATGTATTGTATTGATTGTGCTTACTCTGGAATAAAACATGCGGAGTGTCTATTTATACTTTGTGCAAATAACCTGCTTTATTAGCATTTTGGCATCACCATTCTGTCAGCTCCAGTGGTGCAGCTGGATAAGTGTGTGTCCCGGGTTCGATCCTACCTTTTGCCGAACTTTTTTTCTCCCTTTTTTGAAATCTCGTATTAGCAATGGATTCTATTTACACTATGTTAAAATAGCAGGATTTTCTGCTATGTATACTACTTGTTGCAAATAGTGGCAATTATCTGCACCTCAGTATTGCAGTACATTATAAAACAGTATGCAATAATAATGTATTGAGTGTAAATTATAATTTTAATTCAAATTATTAAATGGATGCTAATTTATTGGTAAAATAAAGCCCTCCTTAC
>NC_056594.1:20432575-20520075 GCF_018340385.1 Cyprinus carpio | reverse complement strand
ACAGTAACTTAAACAACACTCGTACTCTTTCTGCTACTGTTGAGAGACTGACAACCCCCCAAGTCAGATTCCCAGTGAAATGCTCTCAAACAGCAAATGCAATGAGTTTGCTTCCTTCTTTTCTGAGAAGATCATTAATATCAGGAAGGAGATTAGCACATCCTCAAGCAATGCAGCGGTCAGACAGATCTGGACACAATATCAAAAAGATACTATGTCTATTTTTGAAGCAATTGATAGCAAAATTTTGGAAGAAATAGTGGAGCACCTAAAATCGTCAACCTGCTATCTTGACACACTTCCCACATCTTTTTTCAAAAGTGTGCTGAACTGTTTAGAAGCAGATCTCTTAGAAGTGGTGAACGCCTCACTTCTTTCTGGGACATTTCCAAACTCCTTGTTAGGCCCTCCTGAAAAAGAGCAATCTTGATAACACCATTTTGAGCAACTATAGACCAGTATCAACTCTTCCTTTTATAGGCAAAATTATATATAAAATGTGTTAAATGATATCCATATGGTAACTGACCAGGGTGATAGTATTGTATTGGTGCTGTTAGACCTTACTGCTGCATTTGACATGATAGATCACAATATTCTTATTGCCCGACTCGAGTCCTATGTGGGCTTGACGGGAACCGTTTTAAATTGTTTAGTTCCTATTTTAAGGACCGGAGGCTCTCAGTTCGACCAGGCACCCACATGTCACCAGCTGCTAACCTTCCATGGGGGGTCCCACAGGGATCAATACTTGCACCAACACTTTTTTCTCTGTACATACTCCCTTTGGGCTCTATTTTCAGGAAGCATGGAGTCTCGTTTCACTTCTACGCTGATGATACCCAGATTAATGGCCCACATAAACGCTCTGATAGCAACACCTTTGACACTTGGTTGGCTTGTATGAAGGATATCAAAATCTGGATGTCATCAAATTTTCTCAACATTAATGAAAAGAAAACTGAAATGATACTTTTTGGTCCCCCTAGTGACATTCCCTTAAAATATCTCAGTAATCACTTTGTTACATCCCAAGCCAAAATCTTTGTTAAAAACGTAGGTGTTTTGCTTGACAGTGAGCTGAAACTTGATAGTCAAGTAAATTCGGTGGTTAAATCTTGTTACTTTAACTCCCTGTATTGTGGAATGAATATCACTACCTTGGCCTGTCTCCAGTTGGTCCAAAATGCATTAGCAAGACTCTAAATGGGCCTACGTAAATTTACCCATATCACTCCTGTCTTAGCTTCTCTGCATTGGCTGCCTGTGCGTTTTAGAGTGGAGTTTTAAATTCTTGTTTTTGTCTTTAAGTCTTTAAACAACTTAGCTCCCTTATATTTATCTGAACTGCTTTCCTTACATAACCCCTCTCGAGCTCTTAGATCTAGTAATCTTAGATTGCTCACTGTTCCTAGAGTTAAATTAAAGAAAAGGGGTGAACGTGCTTTCACTGTTGTAGGCCCTAAACTCTGGAATAGTCTACCAGTTCATATTAGATCTGCTGCTACTTTACAGGTTTTTAAATCTCTACTCAAAACATTACTTCTCCATCGCTTACAATGTCCCTTGATGTTCCATCTCTGTACTCGATTTCAGATGACAATTCTGGTTTTATTTCTTCGATTTTGTTATATATTTTAAATGTAGATAAAATGTTGGTTTTTAGCTGTGAATTTATTTATTTATTTATTTATTTTTTGATGCTTTATTTACTGTTTATTTTATTTTGATTGCTTTAAAGCACATTGGTCAGCTGCTGCCGTTGAAAATGGTGCTATATAAATAAATTAAACTTGAAACTTGAAACTTGAAACTTGGCCGAATGCCTCAAGCGTGTGACGGAAATGTTACGCCTCTTAACATATTGTGATGCCTTATTGGCCGGAGACCCAGAGTGAGCCGCGGCCGGCTTGAGTGAGCGAAGGCGAGCGGCTTGAGAACGGTGCAGCAGGCGGATTCTACAAAGGAACGTACCTTGGTCTTGCAGCAACACATGTGATGACCCCGGGCTGGACTCTGCTTCGTCCACAGTGAAAGCCGATCCGGTGATCCACAGTGCAAAGTTGATGTATTTCCTCAGCGACCAGCACGGATCGGCTCCTGCATGACGAAGCGGATATCGTCCTCTTTTGGAAGGCCAAACTAAGTAGTTTCTCTTTCACAGTGAAACACACAGCATCTATACAACATGGTGGCGGTGGCGGCAACAACAATACTACAACGAGAATAAAAGGTACGCCTTCTTTCTTTGCATGAACATCTGGGCGGCGTTATGCAAATCTTCCCACACAGTGACGTAGAGATGTGGGGGCGTGTTAGAGCGAGCCGTTTCAGGGGGGCGTGGACGAGTCTCAACTTTTATAAAGAATATCTCTTTGGAATTGAGACTTTAGTCTTTGCAACTTCACAGATCTTATTTATTCACCAAGAGATCATAACACTACAAATATAAAGGAAATTAAAGTAAAATTAAATAAGCAGCTAACTAAACTCAAATAGATACCTGGACAATTTTCAGTCTGGTTTCCGACCGCATCACAGCAGAGAGACAGCGCTCATTAAGATAATAAATGATATTTGCTTAAATTCTGATTCTGGTAAAATATCAGTGCTGGTATTGCTAGATCTCAGTGCTGTGTTTGACACTGTTGATCATAACATACTTCTACAGAGACTGGAAAACTGGGTCTGGCTTTCTGGGATGGTACTCAAATGGTTCAGGTCATACTTAGAAGGGAGAGGTTATTATGTGAGTCTAGGAGAGCATAAGTCTAAGTGGACGTCCATGACATGTGGAGTCCCACAAGGCTCAATTCTTGCACCGCTCTTGTTTAGCCTGTATAATGCTCCCACTAAGTCAAAATAATGAGAAAGAACCAAATTGCCTATCACAGCTATGCTGATGATACCCAGATTTACCTAGCCTTATCGCCAAATGACTACAGCCCCACAGACTCCCTCTGCCAATGTATTGATGTAATTAACAGATGGATGTGCCAGAACTTTTCTTCAGTTAAACAAGGAAAAAACTGAAGTTATTGCATTTGGAAACAAAGATGAAGTTTTCAGGGTGAATGCATACCTTGACTCAAGGGGACAAACAACTAAAAATCAAGTCAGGAATCTTGGTGTGATTCTGGAGACAGACCTTAGTTTCAGTAGTCATGTCAAAGCAATAACTAAATCAGCATACTATCATCTAAAAAACATTGCAAGAATTAGATGTTTTGTTTCCAGTCAAGACTTAGAGAAACTTGTTCATGTCTTTATCACCAGCAGGGTGGACTACTGTAATGGTCTCCTCACCGGCCTTCCCAAGAAGAGCATTAGACAGCTGCAGCTCATCCAGAACACTACTGCCAGGATTCTGACTAGAACCAGAAAATCTGAGCATATCACACCAGTCCTCAGGTCCTTACACTGGCTTCCAGTTACATTTAGGATTGATTTTAAAGTACTTTTACTTGTTTATAAATCACTCAATGATCTAGGACCGATATATATTGCAGATATGTTCACTGAATATAAACCTAACAGAACACTCAGATCATTAGGATCGAGTCAGTTAGAAATACCAAGGGTTCACATAAAACAAGGGTAGTCTGCCTTTAGTTATTATGCCCCCCGCAGCTGGAATCAGCTTCCAGAAGAGATCAGATGTGCTAAAACATTAGCCACTTTTAAAAACTCATCTGTTTAGCTGTGCATTTATTCAATGAGCACTGTGCGATGTCCGAACTGATTGCACTGTATTTTACTTTATTACACTGTATTTGGGGGAAGTCGTGGCCTAGTGGTTAGAGAGTTTGACTCCTAACCCTAAGGTTGTGGGTTGAGCAAGACACCGAACCCCCAACTGCTCCCCGGGCGCCGCAGCATAAATGATACCCACTGCTCCGGGTGTGTGTTCACGGTGTGTGTGTGTGTGTTCACGGTGTGTGTGTGCACTTTGGATGGGTTAAATGCAGAGCACCAGTTCTGAGTATGGGTCACCATACTTGGCTGTATGTCACGTCACTTTATTTTGCATTGTGACATTAGTATTGCCCTAAAACACAATTAGTTTAAATTCTTATTACAGTAGCGTGACAAAAACAATGATCTATTATTTAGTATTTATATGACACAATTTGATGTTTAAATGTGCAGAAAATCTGAAAACTGGCTTCCTTTTCGTCATGCTAAATATGATTTGTTTGTTTTTGTCTTTTGATTTTGGGGTGAAACTTGTTTTCTCTGCACACATGAATGAACTTTTGGCCGGTTCAAGCACAAGAGTGATGCTTCCATATGAGAATCACATGACCTTTAGCAGGACGAGCACTTTGATGTGTCCAAACTTCCTGTTTCAATAGGAAATACGTCACCACAGGAAAGAAACTGTGGGCAGCTATGAAAACAAACGAAAACCACCCACACACACACACACACACACACACACACACACACACACACACACACACACACATACACTGTCTGATACTGTGACAAACCTCTGAGATGCTTTAAAAAGCAACAGGAAGTTCTCAGAACAGTACAGATTTCCTCAGAACCTTTTTTGACACCGCAAAGGCTCATGGGAAACCACTGCACAGAGCTAATCTGAGCGACAGAGACAAGTCGTACCTCTGACGGTGATGAAGTGTAGAGTTTACAGTCCTCCTCAGGGTATCAAGGTCAAAGGTCAAGCTTTGATTGGCACTGCCATCTTTAAACCAAACAGCAAGAGAGGTCATATCAAAGACACGACCCAGAATGCACTGCAGCTGACGGCTTTGGTTCTCCACTAGTCTTCCACACAACAAAGAGCTTATGCATTGCTGGACAGAACAATTAGCATGTTCAGATAAATTCTATTGCAATTCTGTTTTCTATCTTTTGATGTGACACTGTGAGACGTGATGAAATTTCTTCGTCAATCCCCAGCCAGTTCAAACCCTGCGAGACTCAATCGACCAGTCACTGACCAATCCACCAGTCAATCGACCAGTCACTGACCAATCCACCGGTTTCACCTGATGTGTGTTTAGGTTCAGCTGTGGTTGAAGCCGCTGGGTTCAGACCGAACATTACGAGCACTAACACAGATCCAGAGAGCTGAAGCACAGACAGAATCACCGCACTGTCAGCGTGATCATGTGATCGTTTAGTGTTACGACTCCTTTAATAAACTTATTCAAATATAAAGTGTTCTTGCTTATTGCTAAGTTTATCATTAACACTTGTGCATCCCTTTTTTAAATTGTAATTTTAATATTTCACCTTCATTATCTTTCATAAATCTATTTTCTAGATAGATTACAAAAAAATAGACATTCAGGACCTTCAGGACAAAAATATCCTCCGTAATATTTAATCCCAGTGCCATTTAAGCAATAAATCATGCATTCGTTGTTAATAAGCTTTCATTATGTTGATTTTTTTTTAAATCTGACGCTGCAAAAAATTAATGTTGTTGCTGATCATTGACTGCAATAATCCAAAAGCAATTCTGCTTAGTATTTATTATTGAAAATAATCGTTTTTTTCCCATTAAAAACAACATTGGAATTATGTAAACAAACATTTGAAAGGAAAAATCCTGGAAATTAATTAACTTTTTGTAGTTATGATCAGGAGCAATGTTGGTAAAAAAAAAATTAAATCATCAGTGAAAGCGGAAAAATATAATATGATCATTTTAGTTCAATTTTTTTAATGAACTATATTAGCGTCCACAGCAGTGATATGACTGGTCTGTCGTTATCGTTATAGCTGTGGTGTGGACTGTTCTCATAGACTCGTAGAGCGATTATTTAAACTGTTTGGTTAGAATCGTTGTCCTTGCTGGGAAAGAAGAGTAGTTCAGCCCAAAAATAAATCTCTTGAAACCAAATACCACTGAACTCTATAAATCAGAAGGAATCATATTTCCAGGCTCACAGTCATGATCTCGTCTGTGGTTGTGTGTGTTCATCAGCTCCAGCTGCCGGATTCTCTCGTCTCTGCTTCAGCTGTGAGAGTCACACGCAGAGCGTCACGACCTCTGACCCCTGAGTAAACCCATGACTGAGACCAGCGCTGACGTCCGTCTCCGGCGCCGAGGCTTCTCTGCGGCTCAGACTGACGCCTGACGAGATCCAGTCGTGGCTCTGCGTGTCGTCCTCCGTCCAGTCCCGCAGGTCAGCGATGAGGTCAGGAGGCGGTTCTGCGTGCTGATTGGCTGGTGTCTCTGGTTCAGTCGGCCAGGTGTCGAGCGCTTTGGCTGCAGGTCTCAGAGACATCAGCAGCGGCCCTACAGGAGGAAATACATGATCCTAACCATTTCATCCAAGTCTCCTGGACAGACTTGATCTAAATCAGGATTTTATAACAATTCTGTTTGTACTTAGGAACGAGTGTGAATAAATGATGACAGGACTAACCTCATGACAGCAGTTACTTGACCACTTTTCATGGGCAGGTACTCTGTCTATGTCCATCACACAAAATGTTGTAATTATAGTCTATCATCAGGCAAAAAATCAGAAAGCACAAGCTTGTGTATCTGGTTATGCTGAAATGCTAAATATAATGGAATATGGAATAAGGGACATGGAATGTTCTGAAGACACAAACGGGTGTAAATAATGTGCTTTTTGTCTTAAAATAAAGATAACTTTGTCTGCAGTCCATTCAGCATGCTGCTGTTTTTCAAAATAATCCACACATAATATAGAATCAGCAGACAGCATTTGCAGCTGTAGAAGTGAACCAGATATCCTCCTCTAATTTTAAGATGATGAAGAATTCTGCCATATTAAACTTCATGTATCTGCCTAAACTAGATCTAGGGTTAACGAGAAGCGCTCAAACACAGTCTTTGTGTTTACCGTTGAAAACATCGCAGAAGTGTAAAAAGAACGAAGGTCAATGTCGTAAAGAAGGACAGGTCTGACCCAACGCTTGTGTTTTTTGAGATTACATGCTGATTTCAGGAACCAAACAAACTCTGGATGCCTAGTATCCAAATGACTTGTGCCACAACAACACGATTTTACTATAATTAAGGGAATTTGCCAAAAAAGGAGGTTTGTATCTGACAGATCAGTAAAGCTTCACAGATAGAAACAAGGATTCTTTGATTGGCTCTTTGGACCCTCAGTCATTCACCTCAGTCCAGTTTGACTCACCTTTATTCTGTCCCATCAGCCACTCAGCTGCGGTCATGGCCGGCTCATTGGCTGCGGTCAGGGGGTAAATATCCTCATGAAAACCCTCAGACTGCTGTCAGAAACAAAACACATCACAATCCACCACAACCTCATTGATATCCTGGGAAAGCTACAGTTACACAGAAGCTACTCCTATATATATATAGTCACCTACTACACATGTCCTTCCCACACACAAGCTCCTCCCATACATACGAGCGCTTCTGATACGCACAGACTCCTCATAAATAGGCCCCTCCCACACATACAGGTTCCTCCAGCACCCTGGCTCCTCCCATACAGCCCCTCAATCCCCTACACAGACTCCTCCCACACACAAACTCCTCCCACACACAAGCTCCTCCCATACATACGAGTGCTTCTGATACACACAGACTCCTCATAAACAGGCCCCTCCCACACATACAGGTTCCTCCAGCACCCTGGCTCCTCCCATACAGCCCCTCAATCCCCTACACAGACTCCTCCCACACACAAACTCCTCCCACACACACAAGCTCCCTCCCATACATACGAGCGCTTCTGATACGCACAGACTCCTCATAAATAGGCCCCTCCCACACATACAGGTTCCTCCAGCACCCTGGCTCCTCCCATACAGCCCCTCAATCCTCTACACAGACTCCTCCCACACACAGGCTCCACCCAGACACAGGCTCCTCCCACACACAAGCTCCTCCCATACATACGAGCGCTTCTGATACACACAGACTCCTCATAAACAGGCCCCTCCCACACTACAGGTTCCTCCAGCACCCTGGCTCCTCCCATACAGCCCCTCAATCCTCTACACAAACTCCTCCCACACACAGGCTCCTCCCACACACCTGCTCCTCCCCTTCCAGTCGTCTCAGTCGGCTCTCACCTTGCGTGGCACACAGAAGCTCAGCGGCTCCAGCAGGTCTCTGACGGCCACCAGCCGGTAGAATCTGAAGATCTCGCAGGCGCTGGTGTTCAGGCCACGCTTGGGCATCACACCTAAACACATGAAGCATTGACTCTCCAGCCTGAGCACAGCAGCTCACGCCAACATCACGCTATATGAGTGTGTACCCAAGCCTCTCTGAGGGGATGCGGAGCGGTATTCAGACAGGAAGTGAGCATAGGGCTTCACCGCACTGACCGTGTAACAGCGGATGTTGCCGTCGCCCTGCGACACAGACAGAGAGTAACTATCTTCTGGATCTGAACATCTCATGGATCATCCAACAGAAAACAGACATCTTGATAAAACATCTTTTGCAAACACATGCATGTATGTAGGTGTGATCTAAGTGGCACACTGAGACAGAGAGTGAGACGTTCAACACCTTCCCAGCCAGATACAGCATGTGTGTGTCAGCGTCATAAAAGGGGAAAATCACTCCTGAGCCTCCATCCAGATCCTCCTCCAGTAACGGCTCAGACAGATCCTCCTGCAGACACACACACCCACCATATAACTCACCCGCTGAGTGTGTGTGTGTGTGTGTGTGCGCGCGTGCGTTACCAGATCCCACAGGACAAACTGTCTCTGGTTCCAGCAGGAGCTTCCTGTGGACACCAACATCTTCAGATCCCACAGGAACAGGATCCTGGACACTTTATGAGAGTGACAGCGAGACTCCTGGGCACAGATGAAGCTCAGGGCTTTATCATTAGAGATCATAAACACACACACACACACACACACACATACCTGCAGGAGCCGCCCAGTCCGTGGCTCGATGATTCGGATCTTCTTGTCTTTGCAGGCCGTGGCCAAAAGACTTCCATCTGCATTAAAACTCAAACACAGCACCAGCTCAGAGTGTGTGTTTATCACACACACCGGCACCTCAGCTGAGTCCAAACGCCACACCAGCACCTACAACACACACACACACAACAACACACACACACACACACACACTGATGATTTCAAGCGCTCTACACAAACAAGCGTGTCAGAAATATGATCCATATCCACCGCATCAGTACATCTGCCTGCATTCTCACAAGGGCTTTTTCTAGTTTTTTTCTACTTACACTAACTACTAGCAATTGGGCTGGTTTTGTTACGAAGACCTGGCAACCCTGCCGTCATCCTCAGCATTAAACCTCACTCTATGGTAAAGCACTACAGACATTATCACTTTTTTGTGTACTGTTGTGTACTGTGAAAAGCACAATATAGATACATTGACTTGACTTTGTTTGTCGCAAAGCATTGTGGGATTGCCTTCAGCATGAAGAGTGCGTGCAGGGCTTTGAATCTGGCCAAAACAAGCTATCATAGAGTCAGGAGTGCAGAGCTGTCTACATAGTCGACTCACTAGTGTGCGTGTGTGTGTGTGTCATACTCTGCAGTCGTAGGCGGAGCTCAGCAGCAGGTCTCTGGCGGTTGGATGCCACTCGATGATTGACACTCTTCGGCTGTGAGCGGTCAGATCTTTACTGGGCTCCACCAGATCATCCTTCAGTCCATTAGGAGGAATGTCCCACACCTTCACCTGCACACACACACACAACCGCTGTTGTCATGGAGACCACTTGCACAGCACACCTGAACAGGTCGCCATGGAAACTGACCGTACAGTCCTCCGAACAGGACGCGAGGCGTAGGTCGTTGAACGGGTCCCACTTGACGTCCAGCACAGGAGCGCTGTGACCGCAGACCCGCGCCTGCAGAGGACTCACACGGCCCGTCTGAAACACACACACACACACACACACTAGTCTTCAAGATGGCGCCGCTGAGTTCGGTCGCCGTCCAGGTCGCTCCGCTTAGATTGTGTTTTTATTTACTTTTTTACCTACTTTTGCTTTCTCTTTTTGCACACATAACCTCTGCACTGATCACTTACGACAAAGGAACACTTTTGGACATTGGATACCGCTTCACTAACCTGTTCCAGGACACTTTATCCTCCAACCCATCGTGGCCATCTGAGATTCTCCGGAACACCGAGATGAACAATGGCCACCTGAATAACCACCCGAGGCGACGGATCAAGAAACACCGCGGGAAACGTGCTGGGGTCCGCAACAGACTGAGAAAAAGAGCTCACAGTCCTCCTCTACCGAGCATTCTGCTCGCCAATGTCCAGTCTCTGGAGAATAAGATGGACGATCTTAGAGCCAGGATAAGTTTCCAACGGGACATTAGGGACTGTAACATCCTTTGTTTGTCTGAAACATGGCTCACGCCCTCGGTCCCGGACGCTGCTGTAACGCCGTCTGAAAACTTCTCTGTTTTATGGATGGACAGAACAGCCGAGGCCGGTAAATCCAAAGGTGGAGGAGTGTGTTTCATGATTAACAAGAAATGGTGTGACCCCAGGAATATCTCCACCCTGTCGCGCTCCTGATCGCCTCATCTGGAATATTTATCTATTATTTGCCGCCCATTCTATCTTCCCCGGGAGTTTTCATCGATCATCGTTACTGCTGTCTACATCCCACCACAAGCTGACACCGGTTTGGCTTTGTCTGAGCTTCACAATGCACTCAGCGGCAACATCAACAAACATCCTGACGCTGCTGTTATCATCGCTGGGGACTTTAACAAAGCCAACCTCAGGCAGGTTATGCCTAATTATTATCAACATGTATCCTGTCCAACCAGAGGACCGAATACACTGGATCACTGCTACACTCAGTTTAAGCATGCCTACAAAGCTCGCTCACTACCGGCTTTCGACAAATCGGACCATGCCGCCATTTTCCTCACACCGGAATATAAACAAAGGCTCGTTCAAGAACCCCCGGTGCAGAGGGTGGTGACGCGCTGGTCCGCCCACTCAGAAGCCATGCTACAGGCGGCTCTTGATGACGTAGACTGGGACATGTTCAGAGCGAGTTCCTCTGACATCAGCGAGTTCACGGATGTAGCATTAAGCTTTGTAAACACGCTAGCCGAACAAGCTACGGATACAATATCTATAAGGACCTTCTCTAATCAGAAACCTTGGGTGGACAGTACAATCCGTGCAGCAGTAAACCAAACGCACTGCTGCTTACAACGCCGGTCTTTTGTCGGGAAACATGAGTGAGTACAAAGCATCGTGCTATGCTCTCCGACGCGCAGTAAGAGCCGCCAAACTCAGATAAATCCAACGAATAGATTCACATTTCCAGCTCAATGACTCCCGACGCATGTGGCAAGGACTAAGAACCATCTGTGCCTTTGGAAATAAATCCTCTGCAGAGGTGAGAGCAGATCCGTCGCTGGCTGACGAGCTAAACACTTTCTACGGCCGCTTTGAAAGCAATCTGAGCAGCGCGAGTCTGCCGATCAGCGCGTCAGGAAACAGCATTCAGAGCAGCGATAATCATGTGATCACCGTGTCTGAGGACGAGGTTCGGAGGGCTCTAAAGCGAGTGAAAGTCAGGAAAGCAGCCGGACCTGATGGGATCTCTGGCCGTGTTCTGCGGTCCTGTGCAGATCAGCTCGCTGGTTTGTTTACATCTATTTTTAATGAGTCCCTTGCTACATCGGTGGTTCCCACCTCCTTCAAAAAATCTTTTATCATCCCTGTGCCTAAGAACAAGAACCCCTCTTGCCTGAATGACTATCGTCCAGTTGCCCTCACATCAATAGTCATGAAGGTCTTTGAGGGACTGGTTAAAAACTTCATCAGCTCCTCCATCCCGGATACTTTGGACCCTCTTCAGTTTGCTTATCGCCCCCAACAGATCCACTGAAGATGCCATCTCTCACATCCTGCACTCTTCTCTCACACACATTGACAGCAATAACAGGAACTATGTAAGGCTGCTATTTATCGACTATAGCTCAGCTTTCAATACTATAGTCCCCATCACCCTAGCTTCTAAACTCATGGACCTCGGCCTGAATTCTTCACTATGCGACTGGATTATTGATTTCCTCACCTGCATACCTCAAGTGGTGAAAGTAGGCCAGTACACCTCCAACTCCATCACCCTGAACATAGGAGCCCCACAGGGCTGTGTCCTGAGTCCCCTGCTCTACTCTCTCTACACACATGACTGCGTGTCTTCCCACAGCTCCACATCTATTATTAAATTTGCTGATGATACTGTGGTTCTGGGCCTCATTTCCAACAATAATGAGACCGCATACTTGGATGAGGTAGAGAAATTAACATCATGGTGCCAGGACAATTGTCTCTCTCTGAATGTGAGCAAAACTAAAGAGCTGATTGTTGACTTCAGGAAGAGACAGCAGCAGCCCTATACTCCACTTATGATCAGCGGGACCCCTGTGGAGAGGGTGAGCAGCTTCAAGTACCTCGGTGTAAACATCTCCGAGGACCTGACTTGGACTACCCACATTCAAACTCAGGTTAATAAAGCCAGGCAAAGACTGTACCATCTGAGACAGCTGAGAAAATTCAGGGTTTCACCTGCAATCCTGAAAACTTTCTATTCAGGGGCCATAGAAAGCGTATTGACTCAGTGTATCTCAGTGTGGTATGGGAACAGATCCAGTCATGACTGCAAAGCCCTGCAGAGAGTTGTGCGCTTAGCTGAGCGCATCTCAGGGTCTGCTCTCCCCTCTCTGCAGGACATCTACCTCAAACACAGCAAAAGCAGAGCTGTTAAAATAATCAAGGACTCCATTCACCCCAGTAACCATCTTTTCACTTTGCTGCCATCTGGTAAGCGTTTCCGTAGCCTGATGTCAAAAACTGGAGAGACTTAGGAGGAGTTTCTTCCCCCAGGCCATCAGGCTCCTAAACTCAAAAACCAGCCTCTTAACATCTTCATGTCTCCACTTAATATTCACTTTATCAGTAAGACATTCATCATTCACTACTAACTCACATTGACATACTGTAAGTGTCAACCTGTTTGCACATTTGCCTCTTGTACATTCCTGTGTATCTTATTATTTAAGACTACAGTTTACTTTCATGCACATTATTTTCCACTATATATTTAATTCTACAGTATACATCTCTTTATATATTTTATATTTTATTCTTATATTTTTATTGTTTACTTTTATTTCATTCTTTCATAGCTATATTTATGTATTTTTCATCTGTGTTGTATTCTTTAATAATTGCACTGTCCATGGAGCGGACCTGACTCACATTTCACTGCTGGTTATATATGCTCTATATAATTGTGTATGTGACAAATAAAAATCTTGAATCTTGAATCTTGAATCACATACACATGCTGACACACACACTTCAGCAGAGCAGGGTTGGGTCAAAGGGGTGTGGCCTTACTTTATGGACGGAAATGACAATGAAGGCCCCGCCTCCTGTACACTCGGTCACCACGGCGATGAAGCGTGGATTGACAGCACAGAATTGGTTGTCCTGGACACTGCGTGTGATTGACAGGCCGTGGTAGCACCGCCCCTTCACCGCCGCCTTCCCGATCACATGATGAAACGTCACACGGGAGTGATGCTGGGACATCTGAACACACACACACAACACGGCCATCAGTCCATAACGGCTGACAGGATGTGTATGTGTGTTTGAGGAAGTGGTGTTGTGTTGAAATGTTCATTTTAGTGCTGTAGTTTGTTCCTGTGAGTGTGGTTTGTGTCAAAATAATAATCCTTCTGCTGAAGATCAGCGTCACATTAGGGATTTTCCAGCACATGAATCATTGAAAATGCTACAAATTTGAGGAATGAATCTTTAATGCTGAAGAGAGATTGAGTTACAGAACAAGCCGTTACAACAGCGAACATCTGACATTTAACCTGAACGCCATTCTCACGCTCACACAACTTTCTCCATCAGCAGCTCGGTTAAACCAGCTCCACAGTCATCTCAGAGGCCTACGTTTAACTGAATCTGATATGATTCAAATGAATCTAATCCTGTTTAAAAGGACAAAAAGCATCCATTTAAGTTGTGGATGCTAATTCATAAAATGCTTCATAAATGTTCCGTTCAAACCCATTTTGCAACATTTCCCTTTAAGAACAAGCTTTCAGACCTCATCAGTCACCAGTGTTATTTTAGTATTATTTACTGTATATACTACTATAGTTACTGTTAATATCTGGAATTAGCTTATTTATATTTTCAATATTTTTTATTATTAATTTTATGTAATTTTAATTAGTTTTTGTAATTTTAAAATATTACTATTTAGGTTTAATTCATTTTTTTTTTTGCTAAGGCAACATTTCTAATTTTCATTTCATTTACGTTTTCATTTTTTTAAGCTTTATTGCATTTTTTTTTAACAGTCTTAGTTAAAGATAATAACCCTGCTTCTCACGCGATTCAAATGAAAAACATCACATTCATCAAAAATCTACAGAAAGCCATCACTGACTGTGAATTATGGGGTGTGTTGATTTTTACCAGGCACTGAAATGATGCATCAGGGTTATTAATGTGAAAACAGTACTAGTGCTGATTGTGGGTAATAGCTGAAGAATCAGTCATATTGGTTTGGTGTTGATGGTCCTTCAGTGTTTGTCTGATCACAGTTTGAGTCAGAAAACATGATTTCTCGTATGTTCAGAAGAAACAGTCCCAACATTTCCTGAGAATGAGCTTTAAATGGAAATTTCACCCAGATATCATCATTTACTTAAGCTGATGCCATTTCTCAAAATATCTTCGTTTTCCACAGAATGAACGACCTGAGGGCGAGTAAATGATGATAGAATGATCATTTTTGGATGAATTAAACATCCCAGATAGCACAGGTACGTCTGCAGGAGGTCTGTTAAAGATCTGCTGTGTGCAAACATCAGTTTTACATTCATTCTAAATCATAAACATCTTAAAGACATCTTCTAAACGTCTATTTGACATCTGATAGGAAACGTCCTGCAGACGTACAGGAGATGAGCAAACACTCTAAAACACATCTAGCAGATCTTGATACAGACTCAAACAGAGACTCTGTGATGTGCTATAAAGCTGCTGAGGTAATTATAGAGGAAAGACTCATATTTGCTTCTCAAACACCATAACGCACGTCAAGTCACGAGCGTCACGTGCAGATCAGAGGCACTTTCTCGAGAACTGATGTTTCTACATGAGCCACATCCTTCCGGTCAGCTTCCTTCTGCTTTCTGAGTGTGAGTGAGTTTAAGTTTGTCTTACCTTCAGTCACGAGGAACGCAAAATCACCGACCGACATCTGCAGCGACAGGAGTGTGTGTGTGTGTTCGTTCAGATATCAGGAGGCACATCTGATTAGCCTCAGTGTTCATGAATTAATGATGATTGAAATGAATGAGGAAAATACTGTGTGTGTGTGTGAGAGAGAGAGAGAGAGAGAGAGAGAGAGTTCAGTGACACCGACTCCATCAACACTCGTCTGGGGTTTATTAGACACTTTACAGCAGATCGACACACATTCAGAATGACTCGGTCACAGTCATAAATACAGACTCATATGAGGAGGAATCAAGCGCTGAAGCGTCTCACTGGGGCCCGGAGCCCTTCCGCATGGCCGGTGAAGATCTGGATCCGCGGCGCGGCCCCCGAGCCGATGCGAAGCCATCACGAGCTCACGAGGAGTGCGCCGATTGGAGCGTCAGGCCGTCCAATCAGAGCTCACGATGCGGGTCCGTCGGCCTCCAGCTCGTCTGTGATCATCAGTGAGAGCTCCGTGAAGCTCGGACGCTCATCCGGTTTCTGACAAACACACACGCATCACAACATTTGCATTTGACAAAAAGGAAAACATTGTATGTACAGGCGCGATCCGAATAAGTTATGCTTAAATTTCCATTGTTATTCAAACAGCGACTAAATTACATAGAGAAATCAAACAAAGCTTTCCCCATTCTCAATAATTCAAGTTTTTATATGAATCTCTGAAAGGAACAGACTGTCTTCAGAAAAGTGTTAGCTGTGTTTTAATTCTATCTGATAAAATCAGCATCTGATGGGTGGCAGCTGCTTTGTTTAGTGCCGTTACCGGGGAAACCGCTGTATTTCTGCCACTCTAGAGCGCCTCCTGCTGTCAGATAATGAATGCATTTTCAATAAGCCCGTCTGCAGTTTTTGTTCAGACCAGTATGAAAATCCACCCAGATAACCCAGGTTTAAGTTGGCATAACAATTTATACTTTAGTCATATAGTCAATGTTCTTAAAAAAAAAAAAAAAATTTGGTTTAAATGCTCAGTTGTGAGGTTTATCATTTTATCTTTTGTTTTTGTGAAAACCTGTATCTTAAATGTAAATCAGTTGCTATTTTGTGTTCTACAACACGAAAGAAAGCAATTATAATGTACATGAAAAATGTAGAAACACCGGACACAGCTATAGGGCACCATTGAGCAGCAGCATCACAACAAAAAAAGACCCTCAAAGTTGATCCAGGTGAATGTGTGCAAATATATAGGGACCTATTGTTATAATATGCGGCGCTTTAAAAAAAAGTAAAAAGAAATATGCAGCATGAGCAGATCATTGTCACTTAAGTCAGTTTCACTAAGGTGACTTAATTAGGGAGAGAGGGAGGGTAAACCATCAGGAGTCCAAATTAGGAAAAAAGAAGAGGGGAAATGTGCAAAGATAAACAGTATCTATAACTCATCTTGCTAATATATCACTTATGCTAGTCCGTCGTGTTTTCACTAGCTCAAAGTCTAGCAAGACTTCGACATAACACTCAACGCAAACAAAAACAGACAGTTACCAGAGTCTTCAGCTGGCTGGTAACGTTATTTAGCAACTATAATAACATAAAAATCTAAATAAAAGAGTGAAGTCAAAGAAATTGATCAGCTAAAGACACGATTTCCATGTCCTTCCTCATTTGTAAGTCATTGGGCCTCATCCACGAAATGATAAATTCACATAATTTGCGTGTAAAATCTATCCTCACGAACCCTGTTTAAATCTCAGATTTGATAAATGATTAAACAGATTAATAAATGTATGTTAATGAATTCCAGTCATTCATAATAGTGGACATGTTCACGTGTATTCACAATTAGCATAACCCTGCCCATGTGCACAGGAGCCTGTTTGATTTTCTCAGGCTCCAGTAATTTAGATAAATGCAAATAATACTAACTGTCAACTATAAATGATTCAATGAAAGAGTCAAGCTTGCAAACTAAATATTACTGGTGCTCAGAATAACAGTCATCGACTATTTAAGAAAAGCATTTTCACATTTGACTCATTATTTTGGTGAACCGTGTTATCAAATGCAGTGTTGACAGTTTGCCTACAAGAGCACGCCACTTTCATGAATCATTTGAATCACAAGCGATTAACCCCACGAGTGTGAATAAATCATCAGGAGAACGTCCTGAACACACACTGAGGTCCCTAATGTCAGTGAGGCTGTGAAGGACTCAGCCGTTACCTCCATCCAGCACATCTTCATGATGCTGTAGATGTGCGGAGCCGCTTTCTGGGGCCGATAGAGCCGGTGTCCCTGAGTGACCATCATCACTACCTCGTGGTTCTGATTGTGTTCGAACGGCATCTTCCCCTCCGTGAACACCTCCCACATCAGCACACCTGAGGAGCACACAATCATCATCATCATCCTCACATCATAATTACCATCATCATCACATCATCATCATCATCATCCTCACATCATAATTACCATCATCATCATTATCATCATCATCCTCACCATCATCATTACATCATAATTACCATCATCATCACCATCATCATTACCATCATCCTCACCATCATCATTACATCATAATTACATCATCATCACCATCATCATTACCATCATCCTGGGGAAGTCGTGGCCTAATGGTTAGAGAGTCGGACTCCCAATCGAAGGGTTGTGAGTTCGAGTCTCGGGCCGGCAGGAATTGTGGGTGGGGGGAGTGCATGTACAGTTCTCTCTCCACCTTCAATACCATGACTTAGGTGCCCTTGAGCAAGGCATCGAACCACCAACTGCTCCCCGGGCGCCGCAGCATAAAAATGGCTGCCCACTGCTCCGGGTGTGTGTTCACAGTGTGTGTGTGTGTTCACTGCTCTGTGTGTGTGCACTTCGGATGGGTTAAATGCAGAGCATGAATTCTGAGTATGGGTCACCATACTTGGCTGAATGTCACGTCACTTTCACTTTCACTTTTTTTCATCCTCACCATCATCATCATCATCCTTACCATTATCATTACATTATAATTACATCATCATCATCATCATCCTTACCATTATCATCATTATTATCCTCCTCACATCATCATCACCATCATCATTACCATCATCATCACCATCATCATTACCATCATCCTCACCATCATCATCATCATCATCATCATCATCCTTACCATTATCATCATTATTATCCTCACCATCATCATCACCATCCTCACCATCATCCTCACCATCATCATCACCATCATCATTACCATCATCATCATCATCATCATCATCATCATCATCATCATCCTTCTCATCACCATCATCATCATCACCACCATCTTCATCATCATCATCATCATCATCATCATCATCATCACCATCATCATCAACATCATCATCACAATCATCATCACCATCATCATCATCATCATCGGTGCACTCATGCAGCGTCACATGCTGATCTACTGACCGAATGACCAGACGTCAGATTTGCTGCTGTATTTGCAGAAGTTGAAGACTTCAGGCGCGGACCACTTGACAGGGAACTTGGCTCCAGAGGAGCTCCAGTACTGATCGTCCAGAACATACCTGCAGAAGAACACAGACGCTAGTGTTTCTTAAGCATGATCGTCTTTGTCTATTGATGAACTGTATTTTGATTCAATATTTACTCTTTCATATTTTGTATTTTCAGGGGATTTTAAAGTACTATATGGTGGTAAATAGTGAAGGATTTGTCTATATTAAATAAAAAAAGAAGCCTTTTTATATAATGCATTATGACAGTAGTTTTATAAAACGGTTAGTTCCGGTCCTTGATTCTGATCGGTTGAGCCACGTTCGAAACATACACCTTTGTTTACTTCTGTGTGTTGCTCGGCAACCACTTTGTTGCAACCACATCTGTTTCTGAGGAACTACATTGTTTTGTGGAAGAATACTTTTTTTATTAATATAATTACACTTTGATTGCTCTGTTTAATTTTGTGAAACCTTAATACGTATATGGAATAACCGTTTTATAAAAGGAAAAAGCCCCGTGAAGCCGTGGTTTACAGTGAATTAATAACAGCTAAGGGGGTTTACTCTTTATTACTCTACTGTTAATTATGAATACCTTTATAATGCATTATACATAAAGGCTTTAAGTAAAGTGTTACTAAATATTTCATATTTTCATTTAATACAGTGCTTCAGTTAAAAATATAGCAGAAGTATTTAAAATCTAAGTCAGGTTTAGCATGTGGATAGATGTTAGGCATGATCAGGGACGACTTGATTGTGGATGATTGATATTGCACACCAAAGAAATTGTGCTGTATTTTCATATTTTTCATTTCCTGTGGTACTCAGTTTTGACCGTGAACTATTTTTAAAAAACATTGTTTTTTTCTAAACATGTGCAAGACTTTTGTGTTCATATAGCAAGTGCAACAAAAGTCACTAAGTTTTATACCTTTCCAAATACAACACATCATTTTTCAGTCTAAAATGAGATTAGTTAACGAGCAGGATGTGTCTAAAGCAGTTATAAAGCAGACTCTCAGATACCTGGTCATCCCGAAGTCCGAGACCTTCACCACCAGCGAGCTGTTGACCAGACAGTTTCTGGCCGCCTGAAAAACACCAGAGCAGCCACGTGAGACCCAGATCACAGTAAGAAATTAATTTTGTAAACTGATCAAACGTGACAGTAAAGGCATTTCTAATGTTACAAAAGGTTTCTATTTCAAATAAATGCTGTTCTTCTGAACTTTCTATTCATCTGTGAATCCTGAAAAATAAAAAGTATCACAGTTTCCACAAAAATATTGTGCAACACAACTGTTTTCAACATTGATAATAATCAGAAATGTTTCTTGAGCAGTAAATCATCATATTAGAATGATTTCTGAAGATCACGTGACACTGAAGACTGGAGTAATGATGCTGAAAATACAGCTGCACATCACAGAAATAAATTACAGTTTAACAGAGATTCACACAGAAAACAGCTGTTTTACATTGTAATAATATTTCACAATATTACTGTATTTATGATTAAATACATGCAGCCCTGGAGAGCAGAAGAGACTTTGAAAAACATCCCTGAGTCCAGATTGTCTGAGCGCTGCAGTACTACAGAGTTTTCATACTCGTGTTGATAGTTGGTGTTTTATCTGAGCAGACACTGACAGCTTTGTTTGGTTCAGTGTGTGTGTGTTTTCTGACCAGGTCTCTGTGGATGAAGCCGTTCTGCTCCAGATGCTGCATGCCCTGGCTGACGTCGTGGCAGATTCCCAGCAGGTCCTGTGATCCCAGCATTCCTCGGCGCTGACGCAGGTAGTTGAGCAGGCAGCCCAGCTCCATGAACTCCGTCACCAGGTAAATGGGCTTCTGCTGCGTGCAAACGCCGTACAGCTGCACCAGGTTCCGGTGAGACAGGTTCCTGAGAGCACGGGACACACGTGAGGAACATCTGCTGACCTCTGACCTACATGTGTGTGTGTGAGAGAGAGACGCCTACATCATGATCTTGGCTTCCTCTATGAAATCATCTTCACTCATGGCTCCTTCCCTGATGGTTTTAATGGCCACTTTATGCTGCGCCCTCCATTTGCCCAGCCGCACCACTCCAAACTGACCGCTGCCCAGCTCCTTCATGAAGGTCAGCTCAGACGGGTTGATCTCCCATTTATCTGCACACACACACACACACACATATGCAGTTTCTTCACTCGTCACACCATCATCATCATCATGCTCCCAAACGACTTTGACAGCCAAACCCCTTTCCCTGAAACTTCAAGCTAAGGTTCTCTTAATGATCACAAATATATTATTTCATCTTTTTATGAAGTGTTTAAAGGTCAGTTCATTTCATTTCCTGAAAGCAAGCTGGTAGCAGCATTTAAACAAAAATGCATTTAACCCTCTGCTGTATCCAGAGTATGTGAGCGGAGTGGGGGCGGAGCGCGGAGGTGTGATTTTGACTGGAGAGAGGAGCAGATTTTTTAAAAGTCGGAGTGTTGTGGATTTCACTCGCTCCAAGAGCGCTCCACCACGAGTACAATTCATGCCAACGGCCCGTAATATAACTGCACATTTAGCAAGAATTCACGTTAAACATAATTAGCTAGAGCTTGATACAGATGGATCTCTCAAATCAGAAGGTTAATGACGGCAATAGCCGAGCGGGAAGTTACAGGCTAGTTCTCAAGGAGATTGTCTGTTCCTTTTACTGAATATTTTCGGGTTAAAGCATGATTTAAACAGGTACAGCACATTCACACACAATCGATTTCGCAATAATGCATTCAAACAAATGTAATCTTATAGTGCTACTTCATCTGTATCTGATTTTGAATGAGCAGAAATCTGTAACAAATGCATCGATCTGTAGATAAAATAACTGATGAAAATGTACTGTTATTTCCCTCACAAACAAAATTTGCACAGGAGAAAACAGCAATTATACCTTTTAATGCTGACAACCATGTTAATAGTTTGGCATGTGGTAGGAAAAAAATGTTTGCACACAATAGCCCACTTTGAAACTCTCCTGTTATTTTATTTATTTTATTTTTTATTTTATTATAGGCTACATTATGAACATAACATTTAAAACATACTAAAACACTTTAGCCACGGAGCGAAGGCGGAGCGGTGTTTCTGGTATCAGTGAGTGTGGAGTGGAGCAGGAGTGGAGTGATTATTAAATGCTCGGAGCACGGAGCAGAAATTGTTGCCGCTCCACTCCGCTCACATACTCTGACTGCATCAGAATGGTTTCAAACTTGGTAAAGGTTTTGGCACTTGCTGTGTGAACACACACACACATCATGGATATGATTAGAAAAGGTTAAGGTCCTGAAATAAGTATTCACACGTGTACTGTTCATGGTGAAAAATGACAGAATAGAAACGAATGGAAACAGATTTCACCTAGTGGAAACGTTTGGTACGGCAGCCAAACAAAGTCCGACTGAAAGATCTTTTTTTTGTGATATCAACTTCAAATTTGGAACACAACTCGTTTAGATTTTTAGAGTAGAACATGTATTGAAAAATATATTTCATATAAAAATGTAAACTTTTTTTTATAGCTTTTAACAAGTAATAAGTGGATCATAACTATTCCATAAATATAATTTAGTATCATAAAATGCCCTAAATATACAGAATAATAAACAAAATCCAAAAAATACCTGGTTGTGAAAATTTACACAACAGCTCAGTCTCCTTATTTAAATGTGACAGTTGAGAGAGACGGCAGCGGGTGGGCGTGGTTTCAGCGCTGCCAGAGGACACGCCCCCAGCGTTTGAGAGCAGAGAATACTGCTTACTTTTTCAAGATTCTGATACCTTATTTTAATGGCGTTTGTTATCACTCAGATTTGGTTGGTTGTGACAAACTCAAGAGTACACATTTAATATTGCTGTACATGGACTTTAAGAGCAATAAAAGATTTTTTTTCTTTTTTTCTTTTAAAATGAAATTATTTTAATTTACTACTTTTATGAGTTAATTAATGATTAGCTTTCCATAAACTCTGGGAAACTAAAGCTAGAATACACAACATGACGTTTGCCCTGGTTTACAGTCTGCAGATGTCGGTCAGTCAGATCTGGAAATCGTGTAGAGTGTGATGTCCATATTGTGAGTGAAACACATCATCAAAAAAAAGAAGAAAATATGTAGGGCAGGTCTTGATTCTGTGCATCAGTTGCTGATTGGATGTTGAGATGTGGGCGTGGCACTCAGAAATGGAGGCGGATCTGAACGTGACGCTGATTATTTTATCTTCAGACTGTAATTCCATCCAGTCAGAGCAGATCAAACATGTCTGATATTTTGAGCTGACATATATTGTGTGATGATCAGTTTCTCTCTTTATTCATGTTCAAAGTCCATAAGAGTGTGTTTTAAAGGGGTCATATGATGCTGCTAAAAAGAACATTATTTTGTGTATTTGGTGTAAAGAAAAACACATTAAAATAAAAAAAAAAATCATTATTCACAAAATAAACAACATTATTTCTCCTCCACTACCCCCCTCCTTAAGAAACGCGTAGATTATTACAAAGCTCATCGTTCTGAAAAGTTAAGTGTGCTCTGATTGGCCAGCTATCCAGCGCATTGTGATTGGCTGAATACCTCAAGCATGTGACGGAAATGTTACGCCTCTTAACATACTGTGATGCTGTGTCCCAGCGCGACGAGACAAAACCAATAAAACCCATTATAAACAAGGCATTTGTTGCATCCAGTGAGGACATAATTACTGATTATAATGACTTATACTGCCTTTTTATGCGTTACGTATCACGCATTGCGCTGCGTAAACATAAAACCATGTCTGCATTTGTGATCGGAGAAACGACAAACGACAAGCGCTACTCTACACTGCTCAAAACTCACATCTGAATCATCAGTGGCAAATTCTTTAAATATGAATAAGTACTTACAGGCTGTGAGTCGGAAGCGCCAGACTGTCCTTGCAAATTTGGAACTGCCCCACTTTATAGAAACAGACACTGGCATTGTAGGCTACTCTTACAGGAAACTGTCCTCGTCCTCCGTAAAATGCGCTGCACACATCTGAAGATTTGGGTTGAACTGTTCTGGAACAGTGTTGTAAATACAACTTAACCACTGATTTCTAGTGTCCTCTTTTGGAAAACCAAACAAAGTAGTTTTGCTTTCACAAGGAAACACACTGTGTCTCCACAACATGGCACCGGTGGCAACAGCGAGAATAAAAGCCACGCCTTCTTTCTTTGCGTGAACATTTGGGCGGCATTATGCAAATCTTCCCTCATCGTGACATAGACATGGGGGTGTGTTAGAACGAGCCGTTTTAGGAGGGCGTGGACGAGTCTCAACTTTTATAAAGAATATCTCTTTGGATTTGAGACTTTAGTCTGTGCAACTACACAGATCTTCTTTATGCACCAAGAGCTTGTAACACTCCAAAGAGAAAGGAAAACTTGAAATCGCATCATTTGACCCCTTTAAGATCTGTTGAGGATGTGTTTTCCAGCCATTAGTGTGTGACTGTGTTACCGTAGCTGAATCCTGCTGTTTTAGGAGCTTCTCTCGTCTGATCGCCGACAGGATGACGGAGCCTGGAAACAAGTCCTACACACACACGCACACTATTACACATTTACACAAAAATGTGTCTGCTTTGCTGTAACTGTAGGCAGTCTGTGTGTGTGTGTGTGTGTGTGAGAGAGAGAGAGAGTGTGTGTGTGTGAGAGAGAGAGAGTGTGTGTGTGTGTGTGTGTGAGAGAGAGAGTGTGTGAGAGTGTGTTGTACCTGCGGCGTTGTGTTTGTGGTACTCTATGAGTTCAGGAATGCTGTTGAAGATGTATTTCTCAGCCAGGTAAAACTGTTTTGGTGAGCCATTTGTTTCTTTAATCTGGTAATGTCTGACTGTAGCTGCTCCGTCCCTGAAAACCAGTACATTTAACACACACCATCAGCACCACATCATGCAGACGTATGTGTGTGTGTGCGTGTGTGTGAGAGCGTGTGTGTGTGTGTGTGTGCCTCTTCTGACTATTATTAATTCACAGTGGTGTATAAAGTACCTGAAAGCCATACTCAAGTAAAAGTACAGATATCTTACCAGAAAATGACCAGAAAAAGACTAAGTCACAAGTTAAAGAAACCGTACAAGTCAATGCAAAATGGAAAAAGAAGCAAATAAATATATATAAAAAATATTCATACACAGCTTAAGTAGCAAGATTGTGTTCAGTTTTAACTCTTTCTTCCATTTTGTATTTTTGGGTAAGAATAAGAAGCACTTCATCTGGTGTCTTTCATTCCAACATAAGAAAACATTTCTGGAATCTGCATCTGAAATAGCATTAAGCATTTACGGTCTCAGAGGGGACATGGATGCATTTAAACTGCAGTTACAGATGCATAAACAGACCTATTGTTTTGTATTTTTAACAGTGAATACTGACATTTGAAATAATTTAAAACATTAAAAAAATGGTCAAAATGTGAAATTAAAACCGCCAGTAGGTGGCAGCAAGTGACTGTTAATGAGTGAGTCATTGAGCTTCAACCGATTCATTTAAATGGATGATTCTTTCAAAAACAAAGCATTTTACTGTGTTAATGAGTGAATCACTGAATCATTTATTCAACCAATTCATTCAAAAAGCTGACTCATTCAATAAGTAAACACCGTTTATTGTTCAGAGATGCAAAGCAGTGCTGTGATCTTTGTTTGGAACTATTTTCATTGGCAAAATTGAGCAAAAACAAGCTATATTATGTCTAAAATGTAAGTCACATTGCTTTACTGAACTTACATAAACTGATTATTAAATGTGTTTATGGCACGCTTATATCTGCAGAAAAACGGTACTCTTTGTGTGATTAAGGTAACTATATTTAATTATATAAATATAAAAAGCATACAGAAGCATTTTTGGCATCTACAATTTAGAATCCCTTGAATTTAGAGTTTTAAAAGATTAATAAATCAATATGCGTGCACTCTGTGTGTGATTTGGTGATATAGCCTACTTGATAATGTCAGATCACACATCATTACAACAACACTTAACCATATTATTGCAGACGATGCTGTATCACACACCCCAGACTCAACTTGAGAAGGAAATGAAATCAACCGCAATTGTGTGCGCACTTGTTTGCACATGAGCATGATTCTATCTTGCAAACGGCAGATAATTGATTCGTCAAACCTGCTTTCCTGCAGTCCATGTTCTTCTGACTATTTTGTAGTAGGTAACCAATATGCTTCAGGGAAATGTACCGGAGTAAACATATACATTTTAATTAGGAAATGTAGTGGAGTAAAAGTAAAAGTTGGCAGAAATATAAAAACTCAAGTAAATTACAGATACTCCCAAAAAATACTTAAGTATGGTAACAAAGTATTATTACTTTGTTACATTACACCACTGTTAATTCATCATTGTCATTTCGATATGTCCCCAAAACCTTCAAACTGGCTGTTATTAAGCCTCTCATCAAAAAACCACAACTTGACCCCAAAGAACTAGTTAATTATAGACCGATCTCGAATCCCCCTTTTCTGTCCAAGATACTAGAAAAGGTAGTATCCTCACAATTATATTCCTTCTTAAAGAAAAATGTCATCTGTGAGGATTTCCAGTCAGGATTTAGACCGTATCATAGTACTGAGACTGCTCTCCTTAGAGTTACAAATGACCTGCTCTTATCATCTGATCGTGGTTGTATCTCTCTATTAGTGCTATTGGATCTTAGTGCTGCGTTCGACACTATTGTCCACAACATTCTTTTGCATAGACTAGAACACTTCGTTGGCATTAATGGAAGTGCATTAGCATGGTTTAAATCATAATTATATGACCGCCATCAATTCGTACCATTGAATGAAGAGGTATCATATCTATCACAAGTGCAGTATGGAGTACCTCAAGGCTCAGTACTAGGGCCATTACTCTTCACGCTTTACATGTTACTCTTGGGAGATATCATCAGGAAACACCGTGTTAGCTTTCACTGTTATGCTGATGATACTCAGCTCCTTATTTCTTTGTGGCTCAGCGAAACATACCAATTTGAAAAACTAACGGAATGCATAGTCGATATAAAAAACTGTATGATGAGTAATTTCTTACTGCTAAATTCTGAAAAAACAGAGGTGTTAATTATAGGACCTAAAACCTCCAGATATAATAACCTAGAACACTGTCTAATGCTCTGTCAATTCTTCGTCATCAGTTAGGAACCTAGGTGTGCTATTTGATAGCAACCTTTCCTTAGAAAGCCACGTTTCTAGCATTTGTAAAACTGCATTTTTCCATCTCAAAAATATATCTAAATTACGGCCTATGCTCTCGATGTCAAATGCAGAAATGTTAATCCCGCTGCGTTTATGACCTCAAGGTTAGATTATTGTAATGCTCTATTGGGTGGTTGTTCTGCACGCTTAGTAAACAAACTCCAGTTAGTCCAAAATGCAGCAGCTAGAGTTCTTACTAGAACCAGGAAGTATGATCATATTAGCCCGGCTCTGTCAACACTGCACTGGCTCCCTATTAAACATCGCATAGATTTTAAAATCTTGCTTAATACTTATAAAGCCCTGAATGGTTTAGCACCTCAGTATTTGAACGAGCTCTTATTGCATTATAGTCCTCCACGTCTGCTGTGTTCTCAAGCGCCCAAACTCTGGAATAACCTACCTAACATTGTTCGGGAGGCAGACACACTCTGTCAGTTTAAATCTAGATTAAAGCCCCATCTCTTTAACCTGGCTTACACATAACACACTAATACACTTCTAATATCCAAATCCATTAAAGGATTTTTAGGCTGCATTAATTAGGTAAACCGGAACCGGGAACACCTCCCATAACACCCGATGTACTTGCTACATCATTAGAAGAATGGCATCTACGCTAATATTAGTCTGTTTCTCTCTTATTCCGAGGTCACCATAGCCACCAGATCCAGTCTGTATCCAGATCAGAGGGTCACTGCAGTCACCCGGATCCAGTCTGTATCCAGCCCAGATGGTGGATCAGCACCTAGAAAGGACCTCTACAGCCCTGAAAGACAGCGGAGACCAGGACTAGAGCCCCAGAGACAGATCCCCTGTAAAGACCTTGTCTCAGACGACCACCGGGACAAGACCACAGGAAACAGATGAGTCCTCTACACAATCTGACTTTGCTGCAGCTACTATTGTCCTTCTGCATTGACACTATTTTCCTATTTAATACTGTAAAGTTGCTTTGACACAATCTGTATGGTTAAAAGCTCTATATAAATAAAGGTGACGACTTGACTTATGTGTGAGTGTGTGTGTGTATGTGTGTGTGTGTGTGTGTGTGTGTGTGTGAGTGTGTGAGTGTGTGTGTGTGAGTGTGTGTGTGTGTCCTGTGTTGAGTGTGTGTTTGTGTGTGTAATACTGTAAAGATGCTGTGAGTGCGTGTGTTGTGAGTGTGTGTGTGTGAGTGAGTGTGTGTGTGTGAGTGAGTATGTGTGTGTGAGTGTGTGTGTGTGTGTGTGTGTGTGTGTGTGTGTGTGTGTGAGTGTGTGTGTGTATGTGTGTGTGTGTGTGTGTGTGTGTGTGTGAGTGTATGAGTGAGTGTGTGAATGTGAGTGTGTCTCACCCTGTATTCCTGGTGTACAGTGACACAGTGTACGTCCCTGTATTACTGGACACTCGAACCATAAATCCACCGTCTTTAGCCTAAATACACACACATACACATTAATAAAATATGTTTAACACAGTAACACTGATACAGACACACACAAACACACACACCTCTTTCCTGAGCTGCTCTTCAGCTTTGTTACGATTGACATTTTTACAAAACCATCTGAAACACAAAACACAAACGTAATCAAGTGAAGTTTAAAATCTGACCATAAAATACTACCCTAAATATACAGACAGACAGTGCTTATGCGTTTGCACACAAGTGAACGTTTCAATCACTATCTGAAGCTGATGAATGTCTAAAGAGAGCAGAGCTGGAATACACTGAAAGAAATCTGGTGCTGGATTCACTTTGAAACCATTTTCACTCAGAAATTGCTAGTAAATTGAACAAATGATAACAAAAATCAGCAAGTAACGCATTGAATTAAACCCGATAGTTACAAATTGAACTCAAATATAAGAGTTTTCCTTTGTCACACATGTTCAACATTACATCATTCCCTGACCTCTGTGTGATTTCCTAACAGCATTATCACTGCGCTCTTACTCTAACACGAGGAGAATCATGTGATTGATTTGACTCACATGAACTGCTCCAGCGTGTCTGATTCCTTCTCAGTCACATAGTTGCTCGGGATGTAGCCCTCCTCTCTAAAACACACAACAACCACAAGAATCACACACTAAAAACATACACAATTGAACGACCAAATTAAGAAGAACATATTAAAAAACCATTCTATTAACCATACCATCACTTTGTCATAAGCATCACTGGACTTTAGGTCACATTATAATTATTACCACATGCAATGATGTTACACTTGACAGGTCCTGTATTGCTCCGTTCAATAATGTCATAAGGCTGATTAAAACATCTCAATAATCCACAAGTAATCCACACTCATCCACATCATTATGAGTCTATAATCCATAATAACACTTCCTGCAGTGAAAAAGTGCATCTGCTGTTGTCTCTCACATCAAAATCCAGACACATATTTGTTTAGAGCTGTTTAAACGCTGCTTGATCTGTGCAGATTTCTCTCCTGATTCACACCAGAACACTTTTTCACTGGAGGAAGTGTTATTATGGATTATAGACTCTGTGTATTTGAGTTAAAAACGTCTTAATGCTGGATGTGTTTCATCTTTTGTCTTCTCCAGATGTTCACTGATGGACTGGAGTGCTGTGGATTACTTGTGGATTATTGAGATGTTTTTATCAGACTCTCATTCTGACGGCACCCATTCACTGCAGAGCATCCATTGATGAGACACTGATGCAGTGCTACATTTCTACAAACCTGATGAAGAAACACACTCATCTACATCTGAGATGGTCATTTGTCAGACGCACCCGTGTTTGTTCCGCGCTTTGTACCAGTTCACGTCACACTTCTCCAGGATCACATACTCCTCGCCCTTCATCAGCGTCAAATCATGAGGCTCCAGCGCCTCGAAGTCATACAGTGCGATGACCACTTCCTCTTGAGGGTCCGCCTCTTCCTGTGCCGTCTCAACTGCGGGTGGCGGGGGAGGCGGGGGCCGGCGTGTTTGGGTGAAAAAGGACTAATTAATTATGTTCGTATGCTTTGAGGAATGACTGAAGTGACACAGCGACAGACAGAAGCTCACCGTGCTGCTCTCGTCTCCAGGAACAGGAGGAAGAGGTTTGCGTGAAACTGTGAAGATGAGAAATAATTATTTCTGACTGTTTAAGTGTTAAAACATCAACTTCCTGTAGCAACACTAAGGCTTGTCAGCCACTTCCTGTGGGTGCCACCCCATCAATGTGAAAACACATGCAAATTTAGAGAATATTTAATGTGAAGCTGAACAAATGTAAATGTAGTGTGAAGAATCGGCGTAATAACCAGCGGCAGACTGATTTTCTCTTCTGTAAGGCGTCTAGCAAAACAAACAAAAAAAGTAGTGACTCGTTTTTTCATCAGTATCGTAAAATATATTCAAGGGGAGCAGATCACAGAAAATAAAAGAATGAGGGCGGGACTTGTTTCTGTGCACCGGCTGTTGATTGGATGTTGAGATGTGGGTTAGTGTTATTTTAGTATCTTTTAGAGATATTATTATGGATTTTACTAGTATTTTTAATTTAGGTTTGTTTTTGTTATGTTTTTACATGTAAATATTTGTAGTTTTATATTTCTATAGTATTTATAGTTTATACAGTTTTTATTTCATTTCAGTTTTAATGTATAACATCAGGTTAAACAAAATAAAAAATAATGCATAAACAAAATTAAAAATATCACATATATATATTTTAACATTTCATTTAACATCAAAAATAAAACAAGAATTGAAAATTTCTGTTTTTATTTTTAGTTTCAATTTAGTTAATTATAATAACCCTGATGTGGGTGTGGCTCTCAGAATTGGAGGCGGGTCTTAATGTGACCTTGCAGTGGATTATAATAAAGGGGCGGAGTTTAATAGTGTAAAAAAGATGATTCCATAAATAACACACAAATTTAAAAAAAATAAAACATACAATAACAAACTGATCAAAAAAAAATCAAAAAACACACAATTAAAAATTACACAAAAATATAAACAACATGCATTTAGAAATTAGCTAAACATGTATACATTTTCAATGTAATGTATGTCCAAAGTGCACACACACAGCAGTGAACACCTCAGTCTTGGTATTGCCGGCCCGAGACTCGAACCCACAACCTTAGGGTTAGAAGTCTAACTCTCTAACCACTAGGCCACGACTTCCCCAATTTGTTATATGTTGATTCTGCATTCATTTATCTATCCTGTGAAAACTGTTCATATTTCCCTGCTGGAAGCACTCCGGGACTCTTACTGTCTCCGAACAGGTTGTATCCCTCGCAGCCCGGGGCCAGTTTATCCACCTGCCCACAGCACAGCCACTCGCCCTCCTGCCAGAACTGAGGGTGGAACTTAGCTGCGATCTGAACGTTATTCCTGATCTCTGGAGGACAGGAAAACACGTCAGAAACATATCACATCATCACATCATCTGAAGACCCGACGCGACTTCCTTCATAACCCAGCGAGGCAGAAAACAATCAAGTCAAAAAAACAGCATCACCAAATAAGGTATTACTTTTAGCAAATCAGCTGAATTTTTTTTTTTTTTTTTTTTTGTTATATGTCAGGTGTAGATGTGGGTGATTTTTGAGCATGTGTGTAATGTATATCAATAAGCTCTCACATTTACAAGACACAGTGTATACACTCAAAACCTCTGAAACTACTGAAGAAATAGTCTCACTTCCACAGAGAACTACTGACACACTGTTGAAGAGAGAAGAGGTCGTAATATACCGAGGCACAAATATATATATCCAAATGATTATCAATAAAAACTTTTTATCACATACAGATTTTTTAAAACTAAATAAGAATGAAGATTTTTTTTAGATGATATATATTTATCAGCTTTAATGCACTTATCAAAATAACAAAAGCAGTCGAATGTCAAAAAAATTCTGAGAATGTATCTTTTTTTTTTTTTTTATACAATACGCAAAAGAGTGGAAAAGAAATCAGTGCTAGTCATTGTGTGCAGTAGTTCATGCATGTGAAAATGAGCTGAGAACTGAACAAACGGTTCTAATCTTGATCAGATTCAGACAGGAATCATGTGTTTGTGGTGTTTTTCTGCTGATTAAGTGAAATCACAAGACTTCTTCACCACACAAATGCTTGTCAAAAGCAAAACTGCTACAAAATACAGTTAGAAAGTGTGACTTGAAAGAGCAAAACATGCATTGCAATATGCTTTTTTTTTTGTTTTTTTAATCAGCACCCCAAATTAGATGCAGGGTCATGTGATCAGCCAGAAAACAGAAGTTAAATGAAATATGTATCAAGCGAATCCCACTGACCTTCCTTGAGGTTCTGGACCCAAACGCTTCGACTCTCGTTACTGGGAGCAAAAATATACAGCGTGATGGCATCATGAATAACCTGCAGACAGAGAGACAGAGAGACACGATTCCTGATGGCTGTGCCAGTGTTTCCGTACTTCTACACACTATGAGCACTGGTAATGAGCAAGTACATACTACGTCTGACCTGGAAGGGATATTTGTTCTGGCAGGGGATGATGGTGGTGTTGTTCTTCACGATCTCCACACACCTGATCCGCTGCAGATCCACCGAACCCTTCTTGAACCTCTTCTGTAAAACACGCAGGAACACGTGAACACGCTGCGCAGCGCTCCTGATGCGTGTTGTCTCGAGCTGCGTTCGCTCACCTCGGCTCGGAGCTCATAGTACGTCAGCTTGCTCTTGGTCAGCACAAACACTCTCTCCTTATAGTTGAGCGGAGACGTTCGTTTCTTCTGCTGAGAGCGTTTGATCAACGTTTCTTCAAGAATGGGTGCCAGACTCATCTCTGAGGGATCTGAATGCCCAGAACTGCCATGGGCCTTCTGCAGATCAGCTTTCTTAATTGCTTTATCTGCGTTCTCTGCAGAGCAGATTTCTTTTCTCGAATTGCAAAACAACAACTTTCTTAATTTCTATATCTCTAAAAATCCAACCACAAAACAACCAAATATTTATGTGTCGAATTGCAAAACCACCAGGTGGTTCATTTTTATTTGTGTCAAAAGGCCTCCATTTCTGATCTGAGGATGCTCCAAAAACTGATCTCTAGAGCACATGGACCACACATGACTCTGAACGTCAGTCCACCTGTCATGATCAAATCACTCAACGGGTCACATTTACGGTCAGTTTATAAGAAGAGTCTCAGTCCTTCATTTTATGGAATACCATGATAAATATACGTCACATCAAAGCCAGACTACATTCTGCCCTCTCAGACTTTGCTGTGTAAATTGTGCCACGTCTGAGCAGTATTACACCGTCTGCGTAATGTCTATTCAGAAGCACTTCTGTCCCAGCTTTGCAGTGTACATTTGGCATTAGAGCACTAAAAGCCTCAAAGCGTCAGCTGGACAGCTTAAACTAGCAACAATTATATCCTAAAGGGACAGTTCACCCAAAAATGAAAATTACTCCATGATTTACTCAGCCTCAAACCATCCTAGGTGTGTATGACTTTCTTCTTTCAGACGAATCCAATCGGCACGCTTACTCTATTCTTTATAAAATCCTATATGGGTGAGGGCTGGCGCGGTTTGCTTCGTTAGCTTTCTTGAGTTGGTAAAAATCCCCGTTCATCTTGGGCGCCACTCCACCCATGTATCCTGGATACAGTAAACAGGGTGTTATTTTTCAGATAGTCCAAAAGAAGTCCAATAAGCAAGGCGGAAGCAACCATCCCCTGTACAGGCAAGACTAAAAAGTGCTCCCTACATCGGCTTTCCGGATTCCAAGGCTGGCCCCTCAATGAAGTGAATCAATGCGTTTGTGTAAAGAACAAAACAGCCGTATAAACGTCCCGGGGCAAACTTTATTGAAAAGTAGAGTCTACTAGTCTTCCGCATGACTGTCCTGCACACGTGTCAACATGGCGGCGGGGTATACTGTTCCCCCATACGTAGACGACGCAGTCGAAGTTCCGTGGGAACGTCTCAGAGACGTAACCATGGTTCCCTGAGTAAGGGAACAAGACACTGCAGCTCCCTGCCATGCTTCGGAGAAGCTTCAGCGAAATGTGAACGTTTTCCCGGTGCCGGTTTTTATAGTTGCACACGTCAGAGGCTGTCGCCGGCCACGTTGGTGTTTTTACATTTGAATGCTTCAGACACGGTCACGACGAGGTTCTCCCCATAGCGAACAATAGAGGACGCTGGTTTTCCCTACTCAGAATGAGCGATAAAATCATGAGTTGTTTTCCTAGAATGGCTTGCGGGCGAGTAAATCATGAGGTTATTTACAGTTTTGAGTGAACTATCCCTTTTTACTTAAGAGCGGTTCAAACACAGCCAGCTGCTGTTCACTCTGACAGACAAAAATGAGGCTTTAAATTCCAGGCTGATTATCTCTGGTGGGTCCAGACAGACTTGGAAGTTGTTATGTGTTATATGTTAAGTGTTATCCTGGTCATTTCTCAAAGTACCTGAATAAAACAGGATTTTCTTCTAGTTCTAGCTCTGAAACCATGGAATCTCAAACAGCCACAGAAAACTTAAAACATGAAAAAATGAAGACAAGTCTCAAAGCTGAAATGTTCTGCATGCACACTTCACTGATATTAGATGTTCCCTAAAAAACATGAGTGATCAGGGTCAGTCCAAAACTTGTTTACTGTATACATAATGTATATTAATATAACAAAACTGACCGTTTTTATTTTTATCTTGCTTGGTTTAACCACAGTGGCCATCTCTGAGTCAGAATGCACAACTAATTTTGGCTGTAAAGACGGAAACCTCAATATCTGAGCTCAGGATGGTCTCTAGTCTTTTCACACAATAGACTTTGAACTTCAGTCCAAATATCAGGATCAGACACTCAAAAGTTCACTCTCAGGATCATGATGGCTAGGGTTCAAGTCTCAGTAATAAGGCCTAGGCTGTGCCTGTTGTTGTTGTATGTGTTTGTTGTTCAGTAAAATGAACTAGAGAACAGTCAAGAAATTTAACTCTTTTCTATCATAATAACAACACAGGCCTATGATAATAGTTGCTTAATGTCTTTATAATAAACTCATCAATGCATCATATTGTATTATTTGTCTGATGATGTTCAATTATCCATGTTTCCATCCATCCATAATCAAAAGCATTTTACTATCGCACATGAATCAAGGTGATTTTGGCCTTTTATCAGAGACTTTTCAGTGTCCCACATCAGAAGCTGCAGGTTTTCTTTGCACTAAGAGCACTAATATGTCTATAATTTATTTTATGAATGTGTTATCTGCATTTTCTCTTTTGATTTGATTAGGACACATCCTGGGGTTTTTAAATGGTATTGGTTGTGGATTTAATGTTTTGGCTACACATCACAATATTTTACACAAGTCTGAAATGCAAAAAATGTCCCACTTTAGGGCAATTCACCTATGACTAAATGGAATGATTATATTCATTTAAACAGATTTTATTACAGACTTCACTTCAATATAACATAAAAAAAATCAGCACTAAACAAATAAATCAGATATAAAGACGATATGATTCCGCCGACAGCAGTAACATGACAAACCTGCTGTTTGTTTGTTTGTTTGATTGTTGAACAGAAACTCAGATAACCGCACATAAACTCATTTCACACATATCTGAACTTTCACTTTTACATAATCAAATAAATAGACTATGATGTTTTAATGACGCTCGAGCGCTTTACGATCAGCAATAAACATTAAAATAATTCTTACCTCCGCGTTCAGTTTTTCCGCGTCTAGACGTGTGTGTGTGTGTGTGTGTGTGAGAGAGAGAGAGAGAGAGAGAGAGAGAGAGAGAGAGAGAGAGAGAGAGAGAGAGAGAGAGAGAGAGAGAGAGAGAGAGAGAGAGAGAGAGAGAGTGTCTGCGGTCAGTGATCAGCAGGAAACATGAATCAAGGAAGTCCAGAGACTCGCGCGCGTCTGCTATTTATTTAACTTTATGTTTATATGTGATGCCCATGAAAACTCATTCTTCACCGTTTTGTTGTTTTTGAACATAGTAGTTTAATAGTTAATCTGACAGATGATGTACGGGTTAATTTGAAAGTTCCCGACAGTCAGATCACGTCATTTCCCACAGGCCACGCGCTCGTGCTCGTGCCCGTGCGAGTGAGTGTGTGTGTGTGTGTTTCCTCTTTGTTCGGTATGTGTGTGAAGGTTTGTACAGTAATATGCGTCCCAGTGTTTCCTACTTTCATACTACGCCCTTAAAATATGCACTCTTTTGATGAAGAGAGAGAACAACAACAAACTATCACGTCACAAAATTCATGTAAATTTCATGCAATTCATGTAACTTCCTGTCAGAGAGAAGCAGGTTGATCTGACAGTGACAGCCGTGGGTCTTTATGTGGAGAACTCTGCTCATAGTTTTTGTTTTGTTTTGTTTTTTCATAATAATGCATTTAAGAGTTAATGGCCAGACGGATGTTTATAAATGTTCACACTGTTGTTATCAGGGGCACAATTCAGGTCTGACTGGATAATGTTATATGAAGCACCAGTACTGCAAACAAGTTATACTTGTAGCCCGCCCTCTGAGGAATACTGAAAACATTATATATTCCTTCCTTGTATAATGTTATAAATTGAAGCAACACCTCCCCCTTTACCTACCTCATGTTTATAACAGTACTCTTGGGGTGTAGACTCATTTAAAATAATGTAATCATCAGGTTTCTGTCAAACAGAGCACATCTAGGTCATGATCAGTGATCATATCATTTACAAAAAGTGCTTTCATAGAAAGAGATCTGATATTCAATAAGCCAAGCTTTATCATTTGTTTATCCGTATTGCATCTGTTTTTAATTTGTTGAACCTCAGTTAAATTCCTACTCTTAAATTGGTTTGGACGTTTTTTGTATTTTCTAGTTCAGGGAGCAGACACAGTCTCTACGGTGAGCGTGATTTCACCAAACATCATGTTCCTGAAACAACATTCCAATCAACCAATCAGAACTGAGGGATAACTTTTCAGGAAATATCTGTTTTAGACTTACGATCGGGGTTAGGTGCTTCTACACTCTTGTTAATCAGCAATCATTTCACACTGATTTTAGGAATACATTATAGCTAGGGTTAGGGGTAGGGGTAGGGATTGGGTTAAGTCTATATTTTTGGACAGGGTTAGGGTTAGGGACAGTAATGTTGATCCAGGAACATGTCTAACTTGGCAAAATCACAGCAACCCAGTCTCTATTGCAGGGTTCCTCAATTAGTTTTCACAGAGGGCCAAATTCTGCCAACAATACCAAGCCAAGGGCCACTGAACTATAACGCAATGCTCTACCACTGAGCCACAGGAACACTGTGTAATAAATGGTTAATCTGACAAATGATATAAGACATATATATATCAGTGGTAGAGCATTGTGTTAGCAGCGCAAAAGGTTGTGGGTTCGATTCCCAGGGAACACACATGGTAAAAAAATGTATAGCCTAAATGCACTGTAAGTTGCTTTGGATAAAAGTGACTGCTAAATGCATAAATGTAAATATATATATATATATATATATATATATATATATATATACACACACTATATACACACACACTATATACACACTCACTGGCCACTTTATTAGGTACACCTATTCAGTTGCTTGGTAACACAAATCAGCCAATCACCTGAGGATACAATTCACACAGGCTCACCAAAACTGGACAACAGAAGATTGGAAAAACGTTGCCTGGTCTGATGAGTCTGGATTTCTGTGACATTTAGATGGTAGAGTCAGAATTTGGTGTAAAACAACATGAAAGCATGGATCCATCCTGCCTTGTCTCAACGGTCCAGGCTGGTGGTGGTGGTGTGATGGTGTGGGGGATATTTTCTTGGCACACTTTGGGCCCCTTAGTACCAACTGAGCATGGTTTAAACACCACAGCCTACCTGAGTATTGTTTCTGACCATGTCCATCCCTTTATGACCTACAGTGTACCCATCTTCTGATGGCTACTTCCAGCAGGATAATGCACCATGTCACAAAACTCAGATCATCTCAGACTGGTTTCCTAAACATGACAATGAGTTCACTTTCTCAAATGTCCTCCACAGTCACCAGATCTCAGTCCAGTAGAGCAGCTTTGGGATGTGGTGGAACGGGAGATTCACATCATGGATGTGCAGCCGACAAATCTGCAGCAACTGAGTGATGCTATCATGCCAATATGGACCAGAATCTCTAAGGAATGTGTGTGTATAATTATTATTATTACAATTATTATATTATTGTTGCTTTTGTTAAAATAATCATAAGATGGTCACAAGATAAATATTCAGATTATTTCCCCACAGTAGTCTGTTTTATTCAAACAATTATGAACATTTTTACATTACAGAATACAGAAGTTGTGGGAGTTGGGGAAGTCGTGGGCTAGTGGTTAGAGAGTTTGACTCCTAACCCTAAGCTTGTGGGTTCGAGTCTCAGGCTGGCAATACCACGACTGCTCCCCGGGCGCCGCAGCATAAATGATACCCACTGCTCCAGGTGTGTGTGTGTGTGTGTGTCACTGGCTGTGTGTGTGTGCACTTGTGGTGCATGGGGTCAAATGCAGAGCACCAATTCTGAGTATGGGTCACCATACTTGGCTGTATGTCACATCACTTTCACTTTCAAAGAAGAACTCTGCCTGTTGAATATTAAAAACAAATGAACAAACAAAATCTGGATCTCCATGTCTGTCATGCAAATCAACTGCTCCTGCTCATCTCCAGACTGGATCTCTCTCCGCTTCCCCTTATTGCAGATTCAATTATTAGATCTGTCAGTATTAATATTTTTATAGCCTACTTAGATTTTTGGGGGGATCAAACAGTAACACCGTGTGTCCCAACCAGACATGACGCGATAAATAAATATTTTGTTGCATCGCGACGCTTGCGTCAGGTGTAGACACGATATAAGTTAATGTCGCTTTCTGATGCTGCGTTTGAATTCTCATGCCACATTATTTGAAATTAGCGTGGGCCGCCTATTGAGGAACCCTGCTGTATAGTGTGATATCTAGGTGAAAGAGTCTCTATGTGTTGAGAATTAATGTCTGTATGTGTGAACGGGGCTATTACAGTTTTTTACAGCGTAAAAAGTGGACTCCCACCTGTCCCCTTTCTCTGGCACCAGTCTTTGGTGTAGATCTTCTAAAATCTCACATTTATGCAGGAGTGCACTTTTCATTACATTTACATTTACATTTAGTCATTTAGCAGACACTTTTATCCAAAGCGACTTACAAAATGAGGACAATGGAAGCAATCAAAATCAACAAAAGAGCAAGTGCTATAACAAGTCTCAGTTTGCTTACAATAACACAGTACACAAAGCACATTTTTACTGTAAATTATATAATAAATAAAAAGAAAACAAATAGAAAGAATTTTTAAGGAAAGTATTTTTTTTAAGAAAACAAGCAGTAAATGAATATAGTACAAGTCTTTAGTACAAGTTTTTTTTTCTTTTTTTTCTTTTTGTTTAAGGAAAGTACTATTCCAGAATTTAAGAATAATACTTTTCCACACAAGATCAGCCCAAAGAGATCCTCTTTTACTGTATATCATAAGGTCATGCGATTGAAAGAATCTCAACACCTGAGTGTGTTCTCTAGATGGGAATAAGCTGTAATTTGCATAATTTCAATCAGCTAATTAGCAATGGCATAAAATACAGGAGACATATTAGTGTTTCGATTCACAACATGAACAGCCATTCACTTTGACTTTAGCCTATAAGTTAGTTTTAGAAAATAATGTTATCTGATCTTACATACAGTGTGAAAGCATTTGAAAATTTGGCTGTAAAATTTACAATTTAAAATTGTTTTGGTCTTGGTTGAGCTTATGTGTAAAAGAAGTTCAAGCATTTTAAATTTGTGTTAACTCTATGCATTTTGTGTCAAAGCAACAAGAAATCTGTTAATTGTATAGTCTACACAGATGGATGTTGGGCTAACTGTGTTAAGAGTTTAGGAAAAATTGTTAAAAGTATTGAAAAAAATTGTCATAACGATTGTAAAAAACTGAAAATGGTAAATGAAACAAAAGCGTAACGAAACGGCGCTACCGTTGCGAGCTCAGAACAGGTTTACTCAGGGATCAGTACTCATATCACTACACAATTAAAACACAACACACAGAAAACCAGAAGTAATAATGCTAACTATAACCATCTGCTGTTGTGACAGAAACAGTCGAAAGTTATTCATTTCAGGGTTTGCGCAGCCTTTTAAAAAAAAGAAATTCAAGCACTTGAATGAATTTAAAGATTTCAGGGTTTGCGCAGCCTTTTAAAAAAAGAAATTCAAGGACTTTTGAATGAATTTAAAGTATTTTACATGACTATTTACAGCACTTTAAAGCTCTAAAAATGATTAAATGTTATTTTTAATGGGATGACCAAAATTTACTTTGTGGTAAACAAACACTGTGTAGAAATAAAAAATATATATTTCAAATTACAGAATATAACACTTTTTCTCATAATACTCTCACATCTCCCCTTTTCTTTATATATATAAATTATAAAATCACTATAAAATATCAAATCATCTCTTTATATTTTGAAATGATAAAATCACTATAAAATATCAAATCATCAAGGAATCAAATTATTTAAATTTTGCACTTTTTTTTGCAAATGACTATGATCATGGTTATCTATAGACATAGCACAGGTAGGTCTGCAGGAGGTCTGTTAAAGATCTGCTGTGTGCAAACATCTGATAGACGTCTGTAAGATGTCAGTTTTACATTCATTCTAAATCATAAACATCTTAAAGACATCTTCTAAACGTCTTTTTGACATCTCATCTGATCGGAAACGTCCTGCAGACGTACAGGAGATGAGCAAACACTCTAAAACACATCTAGCAGATCACGATACAGACTCAAAAAAAAACAAACTCACACATAAAAAAAACTAAAACAAAAAAATACACTCACACACGCTCACTCTCACTCACTCACTCACACACACACACGCACGCACAAACACACACACACACACACACACACACACACACTCACTCACACACACAAACAAACACACACAAACACACACACACACACACACACTCACTCACACACACACACACGCACACACACATACACTCACACATACACAGACACTCACACACACACGCACACCACGCTCACTCTCTCTCACTCACACACTCACTCACACCACACACCTCACTCACTCACTCACACTCACACTCACACTCTCACACACACACACACACACACACACACACACACACACACACACACACACACACACACACACACACACACACTCACCACACACACACACACACACACACACACACACACACACTCACACACACACACACACACCACACGGTTCTCTCTCAATCACACACACACACACACTCACTAACACCACACACACACACACATACTCACACACAGACACACACACTCCTCAAACAAAAAAAAACAACGCACACGCAACAAAAACTCTAATAGGTGCTCATACTTCATTGGCCAATGGCAAATTACACAAATATCCTAATAGACAATCCTATGGTGAGAAAATATAGAAAATCCTAGGGAGAATTATGCAAATGTCCTTATAGGTGCTCGTGGCACTGTGGACAAAGACACTGCATACCAATTTTCATGTTGATTGGACAAATGGTTGTGTAGTTATTGCTATTTTTATGGTTTTTCCCTCTTATAGCGCCACCAAGTGACCAAGCTCCGCAATTTTTAAAATTTGACCAAAGATTGAGCTCTTACACAAGTGTACAGAGTTTGGTGAAGATATCTCATTCCGTTCATGAGTTATAGCCATTCCGGTGAAAGTGACCCCGTTCAAACCTTTTGGTACCTTTGTGACGGTGAGATGAAAATTCAAATTTTTAAATAATTATTGATATTCACTCTCCATGGAATATTTCTGCACTGGTTTGGTTCCGATCAGGCAAAAAACCTGCCCTAAAATTTCACCAGGCGCCAGTTATGAGCGATTTCATACTTATGATCGCTGTAGCGCCCCCGTCAGGCCGATTGGGACACGTCTTGGTGACGCTACAATACAGGTCCATATAAAAATATAATACTAAACAAAAGTTCATTTATTTCAGTAATTCAACTCAAATTGAAACTATGCCTCTTATTCTCAAAACAGTTGAAACTTGTGTATTACAGTTTTTCTTGATTGCTAAACCATTCACTCTTACTGAAACTATGCCTCTTATTCTCAAAACAGTAAACACAAATCCATAACGTCTCACCCAATTCCCCAAACATCCTATTTTCAGGTAAAAATGAAGCTCGACACTCAAAACCATTCACTCTTACTGAAAAACCAAACTTTGCACACAAGCCCTCAAAAACACACACTACAACCAATGTAAATAAACTCATATGTTACCCCCACCTTTCCCCAATAAATTTACAACACCCCCTTCTCAAATAATTCATCTTAAACCCATCCTCACCAATGTAAATAAAAACACACCCTAAACAACCAAAATAAAAACATCTCTGAAATACAGCAAAATATCACAAGGTCTCTGAAATCCACAAAAAGGACCCTGTCTGATATGTGTGCAGTACGCAATACTACAGTCAGTGAACAAAACGTACCACCACAGATTCATGCCGCAGGACTTTCACCCTGTCTGAATTTCTTTCAAATGACACTTTATACAGTGGTTTCATCAGAACTTGATGTTTTTTAAGGATACGGCTATTGTTGACAGAGAGATCTCTTGGACATTATTGAAAATTGGGGGATCATTGACAACATGGGCTTGAATTTCTCTAAGTCTGATTGCATTATTGGCCAAAAACGAGGTTTATGATCTCTCTCTCTTGCTCCTGTGTGAATACATGGCCCCTCCCTCCTTGGTGTTCTCGACATTCAATCCTATGTTGGCCAAACTAAATACATGTAGCTTACTGTAAAATGATACACGAATAGACACCAAAACTGTTGATATAGTACATGCAGTAAGCTATGGATTTTCTGTTGACAGAAAAAAAGTTTCTCACCTCCACCATCTAAGATAAGTCTGAACTCTGATGATTGGTGTACCTGCTTAGGTTAGCCTGTACTCTCAGTCCAGCCTCCCTCAGTGTTAGTCTGACATCGTCCATTTTTGTTGAAGACAGGTGAACTTACCTGTTGCCTTCTTATAGTGCTTAAACCTGATTGGTGTGTCTACAATTAATCAGCAGTGTGTGTGCACACCTGGTGGCTGTGTTTAACCAATTGGTTCATGGGTGTGTTTTTTAGGTTTTGCTAATTGTGGGAAAGTTTTTATTTTAGTGTGTAAGCAATTGAAAAAAACTGTAATAGGTTGTGTTGCTTGTGGTTCTCCCCCTCAAGGAACTTTTCACACGATGAACACATGTATACATTTGCACATTTTCTATTCCTTAATGTACTGTACAGTCCAATACACCAAACAACAACAAAAAAATATTCTGCCCCAGCATCACATCTTTGGTCTGGGACAGACATCACAGGCTACACGGGCCCTAGCCATGCAGCGGGGGGGAAATCCTCTCGCATGACTGATCCACCCTGTCACACATCACCTGTAATGTAGAGTCAGGCTTCTTCCATTCCATCATCTCTGTGTCCTACAAATATATATGTACTGATTACTGTAACTGTAACACATCCTTTTTACAAAATGGAAGCAGACAGAAACTCTATCTGTATGTAAGGTAATTTTATGCATGTGTTGTAACAGACTATTGTTGTTGCCGCCATGTTGTGGAGACGTGGTGGTACATCTACCTGTTTTCCTCCCTGAATGTTCTCATGATCGAGGTGACGGTGAAGCAGCTTAAAGGGGTCATGTGATGCGATTTCAAAATTTCCTTTCTCTTTGGAGTGTTACAAGCTCTTGGTGAATGAAGAAGATCTGTAAAGTTGCAAAGACTAAAGTTTCAAATCCAAAGAGATGTTCTTTATAAAATTTGAGACTCGTCCACACCCCGCTGAAACGGCTCGTTCTAACACACCCCCACATCTCTACGTCACTGTGTGGGGAGAGATTTGCCCTCAACACCGCCCAGATGTTCACGAAAAGAAAGAAGGCGTATATCCGCTTCGTCATGCAGGAATTGTTGTTGCCGCCATGTTGTGGAGACGTGGTGTTTTCGTTGTGAAAGTGAAACTACTTTGTTTGGCCTTCCAAAAGAGGACGATATCCGCTTCGTCATGCAGGAGCTGATCCGTGCTGGTCACTGAGGAAATACATCAACTTTGCACCGTGGATCACCGGATCGGCTTTCACCGTGGACGAAGCAGAGTTCAGCCCGGGGTCATCACATGTGTTTGCTGCAAGACCAAAGTACGCTCCTTCGAAGAATCCTCCTGCCGCACAGTTCTCAAGCCGCTCGCCTCCGCTCACTCAAGCCGGCCGCGGCTCACTCACTCTAGGCCACAGTGTGTGACGCTGTTTCGTTGAGAAAGAGAAACTACTTTGTTTTTGCCTTCAAAAAGAAGACACGACTAGAAATCTTGTTTATATCATGTTTATAATGGGTTTTATGTTATGTCTTAACAGTATGTTAAGAGGCGTAACATTTCTGTCACACACTTGAGGTATTCGGCCAATCACAACGCGCTGGATAGCTGGCCAATCACAGCACACCTCGCTTTTCAGACCGATGAGCTTTGTAAAAATCGACGCATTTCAGAAGGCGGGGCATAGAGGAGAAACAATAATGTACAGTATGTGGAAAATAATGTGTTTTTTTAACCTTAAACCGCATAAACACATTGCATTACACCAAATACACAAAATAATGTTCTTTTTAGCAGCATCATATGACCCCTTTAATATAGGCTGAACTCATTACCCAGCCTCCCTCATAGTCATACCATGGACAAGGACACGGTCAACTAGTGGCACAAATTTCATCTGAGACTCATTGTCTCCTTGCCCCTCATCCTCGTCCTCTTCCTCGTCCTCTTCCTCCACTCCTTACTGCTCTTCCTCCTCTCTGGTGTCCTCGACCTTTTCAGTCACGTCTCTCTGAATCTATTGTTCCAAAACTGAATGAACTGAATGGGGCTCTTTTATCTATCTACTGAAGGTTCTGACTGGTGTGTGATAAATTTTATCTCTTAGTGTTTCCACGTGGGTATCTGTGTGCTAACTAAGCTCAAGTTATGCTGACTTGAGTGAACAATGCTGAATGCTAGTGCTTTCTAAATGACCACATGGTGCAAGCACTGAGACATGTAGGGATTTGTGTGTAGAGTTGTGCAGTAAAGTTCACCAAATCTGACTCATGTGTCTAAAGCAGGGGAATAGGGTTGCCAGGTTTTCAGCAAAATGGGTGTGCTTTTTGAAAAAGCCCAATGGCGTTATGGTTTTGAAAAAAATGTTAGTTTTTGAAAAGCCTGGTTTTTAGTAGTTTAAGTCCAATTGAGAAAAACTGTACATAAATTCAGTGCACACAGACTGAAGTAGTTTAAGTCTTTGGTTCTTTTAATTGTGATGATTTTGGCTCACATTTAACAAAAACCCACCAATTCACTCTCAACAAAAATAGAATATGGTGACATGTCAATCAGCTAATCAACTCAAAACACCTGCAAAGGTTTCCTGAGCCTTCAGAATGGTCTCTCAGTTTGGTTCACTAGGCTACACAATCATGGGGAAGACTGCTGATCTGACAGTTGTCCAGAAGACAATTCAAACAAGTCTGCGGTTGTTTTTCCATGTCCGCGGGTTGACCCCAATACCAATAACGTGATATTTAGCCCCTAAAATGAGAATTTTACCAAGGCAACCATGCCAAAAAACGTAAGTTTTAACCCCAGGATGCATTTTTTATCGGGGAACCTCCTGGAAACGCAATTGGGCTAGTTTTGGACTAGTTTTGAGAAGCAACTGGGCAGGATTTGTTGTGAAAACCTGGCAACCCTGATCTGAACGTACGTGCTGGAGATATACTACTGATTACAGGAGCGTCTTTACTGATGAGATGCGCATGAAAATCACATTCGATTTTTTGCACAGCCCTATTCTCTTCAGTTTTATGAAGCTGTTGAGGAGAATGGTTGAACAGAAATAAAATGTTGTCAGGCATGATTTTATTTATCTTTAAGGTCAAATTTGTACTTAAAGTGTTTTATTTCATATTTGAGTCATAAGAGACATAGAGTTGATGAATAATTGCAGTTATATCGAAACTCAATGTCGAGCACGTTAGGAGCACATGGTATTTCTATCTTTGTATTTTCTTGTTGGTTATTTTTACATTTATATTTATTTTTGACAGTTACGTGACCCGGATGGGAGTGAGGTTTAGGGGGGTTTAGTGTAACGGAGGCCAGCGAGTGGGTGCTGTGCAGGTAAACCCCGGGTTGAGATCAGGGGAGTGAGGTTTACCTGCACAGCAGCTACTCGCTGGCCTCCGTTACACAGCCTTATGAGGATTGTCAAGCAAAATCAATTCAAGAATTTGAGTGATCTTCACAAGGAATGGACTGAGGCTGGGGTCAAGGCATCAAGAGCCACCACACACAGACGTGTCAAGGAATTTGGCTACAGTTGTCGTATTCTTCTTGTTAAACCACTCCTGAACCACAGACAACGTCAGAGGCGTCTTACCTGGGCTAAGGAGAGGAAGAACTGGACTGTTGCCCAGTGGTGGTGTGTAGTAGAAAGGGAGTCAACACAAGAAGTTGAGAAGAAAATTAGAGCTGCTGTTTACTTGACAAAAGCAAAGCAAGGCAAGTCAGACATCTGGAAACAATTCTCATTTGTCACTGGAAAAAATGGGAAAGAGCGATTTCCTGTTCTCAAAATTACGCATCTAATGCACAGAGAGGTGTATGGGCGGATCTTGCAGAAAGACGCACACGTCTGGGACCGCAGTCAGTCAGCAATATATTTTTCCTTCATATTAATATTAATATGGAGTAATAATGCAAAGTTATTTAGTTACGACTAGACGTTTGGTGCATTTATTTCGTTTTGTATTTATTTTGTTAAAATTATATCTAGGTATTTTCAAAGTTCCATGCATTTATTTTATGTAAAGGTCTATGCCCATGCAGCGTTTAAAAATCGAGGTGCCGCTAGTTGTGGTTTTGTTTTAACGTCATAGCGATTCGATATGAGGCAATACCGTTTATATCGATATGCATTAGTTTGATACGAGCGCATCTGTAAATATAACGGAGGACACAGAGCTGCTGCGGAGAAAGTGCATAATCCAATCTGTTCTAAAAATGTGATAAGCTTCAATTTACGGCCTTTAAAAACTAGTAAGACATAGTTTATAGTTTGGTTTGGCATATTAGTTTAAGCGGCTCGATCCGTCAGATGCTCGGACAGAAGACAGAGACACCACTCGCGCTGTTTCATGTGTTTGAGAGTGCACGAGCCTTCTGGGATTCCCCTGAACTTCAGTCTTCAGTGAACAAGCGCCGCCGCGCGCCGAACACACAGAGCTCACTTCAATAGGAGCGCAGTCATTTTGACTAAAATATACATTTCGCTGAAATATTTTTAGTTGGACAATAAATGTGACATGTAGAATTTTAAACCTACAAGTAGGCTGTCTATTTTTATGATAGCACTGACTGTAAAGTGACTGTGATGGGGCAATCAAAATAGCCTAACAACTCTCTGCTTTTGTTCTCATTTATTTTTAGTTTTAGTTTAGTGAATTTATTTTGTTTTTAGATTGAAATGTTACAGTGTTAGAATGAAATGTGATTTTAACCATTTTTTGCACATAATACAGGCCTTACATAGTTACATTCTCTTTATTTGTTTTCATAGACTTTTATATGTATGGTTTTGAATCGCAAATCCGCCAAAAATACCGAGATATGAATTTTTGCCCATATCGCCCAGCCCTACATTGTAGACGGAGTGAGTACTACCCTCCCTCCAAGTTTCAAGTCTCTGTGACTTACAGGTTGGTCTCCAGTTTAATGTGGAGATTGCTGATCCTTGGCCATTTTAACAATTACAACAGGACTGCAGCTACACGCTTGAACCCCTAAACAGGCCTAATGTCCACCTTAAGAGGACACATAGGACGAATATAGACATGCGTTTGACTGCTTTAGGATGAACAGAGCTTAAGATAGTTTCCATACACTTGTCTAGATCAACGTTGAATAAAGAAAATAGAGATTATGTGGAATTTAGCTAGCAGTAACACAAGTTGAGTTATATTTCCCTATATTTTTATATATTTTGAGTAGTCAAACAATCCAAAGAAAACATCTTTAAACCAGCAAAGTTCACAATAAACAACATAGTTACAGTTTATAACATTTATAAAATAAAAATACTATCTAGCATAGCAAAAATGTGTCAAGTCATTTTTATTTATATTGCATTCTACAAAATTAGAAGCAGCTTGTAAAATTTAATAATTATGAAACTAATTCACACAGGAGACAATCGAGTCATTATTCAGATCAAGTTTTATTCTCATCTGATAATGTCAGTGCATTAAATCCATAATATTGGTGATTATTACTGATTAATTATTATTATTATTATTAATTGTAATATTAATGTTATTTTAAATCCCAAATAAACATTGATTCTCTCTCTTTTTTCATCTGTTTTTAATAGATTGACCAGTAATGAATCTGATTGGTAAATTACTGATTGTAAGTCATTAGAAGAGTTTGGGTAATTTGCAGTATTAATGTGAAATGAAACACATACATGCTGTTATGATGGAGATGAAGAGCTCTCAAAAGAGTTAAAAACCCAAGAGAGAACTTCAGTGCCAATTATAAACTGTGTGTGTGTGTGTGTGTGTGTGTGTGTGTGTGTGTGTGTGTGTGTGTATTGTCTTCACTCTGCTTCATGATGTGGCATCCTGTAGCGGAAGGACTGCATGTGCATGTGTGAAGTACGTCACCTTTTCCTCCCATCTCATGTTCTCTCACACACACACACACACACACAACAACACAAACTCAACAAACAACTCCAGGACGGACTGACAGATTGACGGCAGTGTAATGATTCACTCCAGTGAGTACCAGAACATTTCACTTCATATTGATAAGATTATTGAACAGATGAATGACTGATGCTCTGAGTTTAATACTTGCACCGAAACTCCGGGTGTGTGTGTGTGTTTGTGTCATGTTTATCTGTATGGTGCTTTTACATATCCATTCAGCAGCAGCTTTACACGTGTGTGTGTCAGGGACAATATGAGCAGTGTGTTAACAGGAGCACTGATGTACGAGCACATCTCCAGTCGCTCAGCAGCTCTGTGAATGACACTCATCAGTCATGTACTGTTTCATTACTAACACTGAAGCAACCGTCCTGTCTTCCTTACCTGACTTGATGTCTTCTGAGAAAGTGTTTTTTGTCAGTGAAGTTTGGACGTGTGAGTAAATGATGATGGGATGTTTATTTTGGGTGAACCGTCCCTTTAACACACTTCGACTAATGCTAAAGTATTATTTATAAGTGAACGTACATGAGCTGCCGATCTGTTCCGTTTTATAAGTCTGACTGTTTTATTGATGAAGGTTATTAAAGCACTCGACTGCTCTTCATTTGTAGTTTTGCCCCCGTCGCAGTTATTTTTGGGTTCTTTATGTTGAATGTTGGAAAGTGAAATTCCCCTGAGCAGTGAGAGTGAGTGAAGTGTTGTGTGGGAGTGCGACGCAGAATCATGTGAACTCCAGTCTGGCTCAGACAGGACAACAATCAACTGACAGAGATATTAAAAAAAGATCGATCTGATTGATTGACTCCAGCTGATTGATTATATTGAGAAAAAAAATTGTATTACAAGTTTTCTAAAATGTAATATTTAAATGGGAAAATTATGCATTGTCTAAATAAATATACACTGATTATCATACATTTCCAGAATATAAATCTGAACACTGAATAAAATCAGGTTCAAATATCTAGTTTGATTTTGTCTCATTTTAGAGTTGAAGGTTTTTCCAGAGTGGGTACTGGATTTCTCTTTTTATCACTTTATAACTCAGAAAATACTGTCAACAGACAGAAATCAAACACATGTTCACCATGTTTCAGGAGTGAAATGTTGTATAAATCAGTGTGAATGAAATATGAACAAAGCTTCAGATTATAGACAGGAATAAAACTGTAAAGTTTGGTGTTTGTAAGAAAACAAATCTTTAAAGATTGAACTCTACAGACGCAAACAGATAAAGTGTGATAAAATAAACACTTCAAAGTCTATTTGGATGTTTTCTTTCCACTAGACTGAAAAATGACTTTCAAAAGCCTAAAATCTCAGAACTGACCAGTGCATGAAAAACACTGTTTTCCATCCAAACATTCCTACACTCTCAGAAAAGCAGGAACAAAAGCTGTCATCCTTTCAAAAAGTACATCTTATTTGACCTAAAAGGGTGCATTTTAGTACCTTAAAGCTACACATTTGTACCTAAAGTGAGCATATCGTTGCTATTTTGAAAGGAAACCACAGCAGTGAGAGCTTTTGTAGCTTTTTCTCTCGGAGTCGTTTGATGTGTGCTGTCAGGTGCTCAGCTTGCGTTCAGGGCTGTCCGAGGCTCGCTGATGAATCTCTCACCGGACGCTCTTCACCTTTCTGTTGACAGGAAGTGTGCGGTTTGTGCAGCTGGTCATTGTGTTGCAGCTGAAGACACTTCACACCCGTGTTCTCGAGAAATGCTCAGCTCTTACACACAGAACTGACAAGATGTTGAAGATCTTGTGTTTCTGTGATGAATTTGCATGACATTCGTGATGTTTTAGGATTTGGTAACACACTTTGATAAAGTTTAACGTTGCTTTGACTGTTGTTAGAGAGGATTCTGTAAAGTCTAATTCGGATGTTGTTACATAATTAATAAAACAACATTTGACAAGAAAATAGTATTAGTCGTTCTACCTCAAAATTTCACTTTTAATGTGTACTTCTGAGTAAAACCTGTCTGAAGGGAAATCCTACGCTAATGTTCTGTCAATGCTTCTGAATGGATTACATGAAAGTAATGATGTTAAACTACAAAATACATCTGAGACGAGTGAAAAGCTGAAGTAAAGATTTAGAAGGTCCTCTGAAACCGGTGTTTTGGTGGTTTTCTGGGCTGGTTTTGAAGTGTCGTGGTTTGGTGAGCGTGAAGTGTTTCTGCAGCTCATCTTCTGTTTCTCTTCTCCAGATCAGTCCATTCACTCCATCTTCTGCTGCTGCTGCTGTGCTCTTCAGACCAGGTACGATGTGCTGCGATGTGTGAAATGGTCTAAAACCGGTCCACGTGTTTGGAACCAGAGGTCAAAGGTCAAAACACCATTAGAACGAAACAATCGCTGAGAACAGCTGACGATGTTCAGCTGCTGGTCCTTCATTTGTCCTCTGCATGCTTTGTTTTCCTGTCTGTCTGAAATACAGTTTTTACAATCTCTAGGACACATTTCTTGATACTTAAGTCACTTTATCTAAACTCTTCACACTGCGAGGACAGCATCAGCCTCTGTGACTAAACTCTGGATCATTTCTCATTGCTTTGGCACAAAATTAATTCATTGATGACATCTGTCAAATTACATGAATTATTTTCTCACTATGACACAAACACCACCAAAACTTAATGTACCACTCAAGCCAATTTGCACATGTTTACACACTGTTTGCAACATAAGTTTAAACCTAGCACAGTACAAAACTGAATGAGACAGAAATGAAGCCCCTAACCGAGTCGTGATCTCTGTGTGTCTCAGAAGCAGCACTCGTGTGGATGTGAACACCAGCAGATATCCAGGATCCGTCTATACGGTATACAGTCCTCTGCTCGTTCATTCTGTGATTCGCTCGTTCATTCCGTGCTCCTGCAATGCTTCTCTCCTCGTGTCTCAGACTCAGCTGTCTCAGAAGAAGCTCCCTCCGTCTCCTCCTGAGGATGATGATAGCGGAGTGATGAAGGTGGTGGCCATATATGACTTCACAGCCAGAGAGAGTTCAGACCTGACGCTTCATCACGGAGAGACGTACATCATCCTCCACAAACAAGACCAGCTGTGGTGGAGAGCCAAAGACAAGCACGGGTGAGTGTGTGTGTGTGTGTGTGTGTGTGTGAGTGTGTGAGAATGAGTGTGAGTGTGAAGTGTGACGTGACATACAGCCAAGTATGGTGACCCATACTCAGAATTGGTGCTCTGCATTTAACCCATCCAATGTGCACACACACACACACACACACACAGCAGTGAACACACACACACACACAGCAGTGAACACACACACACACACACACACACACACACAAACAGCAGTGAACACACACACACACCGTGCACACACACCCGGAGCAGTGGGTATCATTTATGCTGCGGCGCCCGGGGAGCAGTTGGGGGTTCAGTGCTCAGTTGTGGTATTGCCGGCCCGAGACTCGAACCCACAACCTTAGGGTTAGGAGTCAAACTCTCTAACCACTAGCCCACGACTTCCCCACGAGTGTGTGTGTGTGTGTGTGTGTGTGTGTGTGTGCGTGTGTGTGTTTCTTGAGTTCAGATATCTGCTATTCTCTCTCTCTCTCTCTGTCAGGAACAAGGGCTTCATTCCCAGTAACTATGTTACAGAAATTGGAACTATAGAAGCCAACGAGTGAGTATCGACCAATCAAAGTCACTCCGGATCTCTTTGATTATCTCCATATTTGTATCAGTTCATTCAGAGTTCACTGATCAATGACAGTGTTTTTGTGTGTGTGTGTGTGTGTGTGTGTGTGTGAGTGTGTGATGATGATGATGATGATGTTGATCTTCATCAGCTGGTACTGCAAAAACATTAACAGAGCTGAAGCAGAACAATTACTCAGACAAGAGGTGAAGAAGCCCATTCATCAATCGTCAATAACTGATCCGTCATCATCATCATCATCATCATCTGCCATTCCTCGTGTGTGTGTGTGTGTGTGTGTGTGTGTGTGTGTGTTTCAGGGGAAGGATGGAGGGTTTGTGGTCAGGAGCTCCAGTCAGCCCAGCAGCTACACCGTCTCTGTTTACACACACAGGTAAAGATTCTCCATCAGTTCACTGACTGATCACCTGATCCGCTGACTGATGGATAGATGGATTGATTGATTGATTGATTGATTGATTGATGAATTGATTGATTGATCAGTTCAGGTAAAGGGGAGGTGAGGCACTACCAGATCAAGCAGACAGACGCGGCTCAGTTCTTCTTGGCAGAGAATCACGTGTTCAACTCTATTCCTGAACTCATCAACTACCACAAACACAACGCAGCAGGTAACTCTGTTCACCTCTGCTCTGTGGTTCTGCTGCGACGAGCCGCTGATGATCTGTCTGTGTTTGATCAGGGCTGGTTTCCAGACTGCGATATCCCATCGGCCCCTTGGGCACATGTCTGCCGGCCACAGCGGGATTCAGCTCAGGTCAGACACACTCACACATGAACGACAAACACACTGATCAACTGAACGGCAAATTAAACAACAGTGATAAAGCGAGAGCCTGTATCTTAAGACACTTACAGACTAAACCTGTTTTTTCATGATCAGTTTTGCTCTGTTTTGCTTCCATATCATGTTTCTTCTTTCAGTCTAGTGGAAAGAAAACATACAAATACACATTGAAGTGTTTATTTTATTGCTTCTGTAGATTTCAATCTTTAGAGAGTTTTTTCTCTTACAAACACCAAACGTTACAGTTTTATTCACCTTTATTTATGTAGTGCTTTTAACAATACAGATTGTGTCAAAGCAATTTAGAGTAATAAATAGGAAAATATTCTGTCAATAATGCAAAATGATAATAGTAAACACTCAATTTTCAGTTAAAGGCAGTTCATCTTTGAATTCAGTGATGTCATCATGCAGCTCAGTTCAGTTTAAATAGTATCTGTGCAATCAAGTCGACGATATCACTGGATATTAAGTGTCCCCAACTAAGCAAGCCAGAGAAACCAAAACTCCATCAGTGACAGAACAGAGAAAAAACCTTGGGAGAAACCAGACTCAGTCGGGGGGCCAGTTCTCCTCTGACCAGAAGAAACCCATGGTGACCCTGCTGACAAAAACCATGACCATCACAGAAATTTGAATGATTTCCACTACAAATACCATTACAAATATTACAAACCATCAACTTTTAACCATTAAAACCATTAAATAATGGTTCCCTGAAGTGTGGTTTGGGACATATTACATTAGGATTTAGTAACTTTAACAAAAGCCATGAATATAGGGTGACCAATTACCAGTATACACCAGCAGGCACCATTACAGTTTCCATTTAAACCAACACAATTTTAGACAATTTACTTGAAATCTACATAAAAAAAGAGCAGAATGATAAATATATAATATGACAATGATAAACATAAACCTAGAATCTAGAAACCTGAAACAGAATTCTTCAATTTGAGTATTCATATGTGTGTGTGTGTGTGTGTGTCATGTTAATTAGACTAATCATATTATAGGCTACTTCATCGCTGATGTCTCTTTATGTATGATTGACTGGAATATTCATGTCAGACAATGCAGAGTAAAAAATAGCAGTGAACGTTCGGACTAGGAGTGTCCTGGGATTTTATAGGCTACATGCTCTATATAGTGAGATTGGCAGGCAAAGGTAACTTAATGTAACTGTTCGCTTTTTTTTTTTTTTTTTTTTTTAGCTTCTCCCAACCACCTTTATCTTCAAGTTTTTGCTTGTCATCATGAGTCCACTCTCCATCACGTTAGTTTCGGTTTCTTATAAGCATTAAGCAAAAATAGATTGCATTAGCCTGGCCGACGGCCATTCTATACTTCTCCAGAACATCCAGACGGCCAGTCCGCCCCTGGTCATACTTCCTGGTTCTAGTAAGAACTCTGCATTGTGAACCAGCTGGAGTTTGTTTATTAAGCGTGCAGAACAACCACCCAATAAAGCATTACAATAATCTAACCTTGAGGTCATAAACGCATGAATTAACATTTCTGCATTTGACATTGAGAGCATAGGTCATAATTTAGATATATTTCTGAGATGGAAAAATGCAGTTTTACAAATGCTAGAAACGTGGCTTTCTAAGGAAAGGTTGCTATCAAATAGCACACCTAGGTTCCTAACTGATGACGAAGAATTGACAGAGCAGCCATCAAGTCTTAGACAGTGTTCTAGATCATTACATGCAGAGTTTTTAGGTCCTATAATTAACACCTCTGTTTTTTTCAGAATTTAGCAGTAAGAAATTACTCATCCGTTTTTTTATATCGACTATGCATTCCGTTAGTTTTTCAAATTGGTATGTTTCGCCGGGCCGCAAAGAAATATAGAGCTGAGTATCATCAGCATAACAGTGATGATATTTCCCAAGAGTAACATGTAAAGCGTGAAGAGTAACGGCCCTAGTACTGAGCCTTGAGGTACTCCATACTGCACTTGTGAACGATCTGATACCTCTTCATTCACTGCTACGAACTGATGGCGGTCATATAAGTATGAATTAAACCATGCTAATGCACTTCCATTAATGCCAACAAAGTGTTCTAGTCTATGCAAAAGAATGTTGATAAGAGCAGGTCATTTGTAACTCTAAGGAGAGCAGTCTCAGTAATATAATACTAAAATTTAGATGCCGTGTCTAAATCCTGACTGGAAATCCTCACAGATGCCATTTTTCTCTAAGAAGGAATATAATTGTGAGGATACTACCTTTTCTAGTATCTTGGAAAGAAAAGGGAGATTCGAGATCGGTCTATAATTAACTAGTTCTTTGGGGTCAAGTTGTTGTTTTTTTGATGAGAGGCTTAATAACAGCCAGTTTGAAGGTTTTGGGGACATATCCTAATAACAATGATGAATTAATAATAGTCAGAAGAGGATCTATGACTTCTGGAAGCACATCTTTTTAGGAGCTTAGATGGAATAGGGTCTAACATACATGTTGTTGGTTTAGATGATTTAACAAGTTTATACAGTTCTTCCTCTCCTATAGTAGAGAATTAGTGGAACTTTCCCTCAGGGGATCTATAGTGCACTGTCTGATGTGATACTGTAGCTGACAGCTGCATGGTTACAATTTTATCTCTAATAGTATCGACTTTAGAAGTAAAGTAGTTCATAAAGTCATTACTGCTGTGCTGTTGGGAAATGTCAAAACTTGCTGATGCTTTATTTTTCGTTAATTTAGTCACTGTATTAAATAAATACCTGGGGTTATGTTTGTTTTCTTCTAAAAGAGATGAAAAGTAATCAGATCTAGCAGTTTTGAATGTTTTTTGTAAGATAGGTTACTTTTCCTCCAAGCAATACGAAATACCTCTAGTTTTGTTTTCCTCCAGCTGCGCTCCATTTTCCAGGCTGCTCTCTTTAGGGTGTGAGTGTGCTCATTACACCACGGTGTCAGACTGTTTTCCTTAACCTTCCTTAAGCGTAAAGGAGCAACTGTATTTAAAATGCTAGAAAAGAGAGAGTCCATAGTGTCCTATGTGACAATTGCTTATTCCTCTCTATATTCTGAAGGTTTGTTCATATTTCATTCACACTGATTTATACAACATTTTGCTCCTGAAAACATGGTGAAAATGTGTTTGTTTTCTGTCTATTGACAGTATTTTCTGAATGATAGAAAGAGAATCTCTAAAATGACGAAAAAAAAAAAAGAATTTTAAACCTGACTTTAGATTTTTGTTCTGGAAATAAATGCAAATTTAAGTAGACAATTGCTTATTTAAACATAACATTTAGGAAAACATGTAATACACAGCAGTTGTCTTAATGTGGTGTGATTAATAAACTAAACTAATACAGCTGTATGTGTACAGTTCTTATGAAAAAATGAATAATCAATTAATATAAAGCAAGATAGGGTTTGGGTTAGTTAGGGTTAGAAGTCTTTGTTTTCTGAGAAACTTTTATGATTAAAACAAGAACAAATATTTCTCAACAGGGTCAGAACAAGCAACTTTGCTTTGAATTCAGTTGATCCCATTGACTAAAAATAACTCTTTGCATGTCATTTCCTGTCTAAGTGGGCAGATCATTTACACCTCTGCATTTGGCAGACACTTTTATCCAAAGCAACTTTAATTGCATTCAGAGTATTTACATTTTATCAGTTTTTGCTTTCCCTGGGAACTGACCCCATGACCTTAATGTTTCTAGTGCCGTGATCTGCTCTCAGAGCGACAGGAAAACTCACGACCACCTCACACTCTGATGTTATGTGTGTGTGTGTGTGTGTGTGTGTGTGCAGATAAATGGGAGATCAGCCCCTCTGAGCTGACCTTCATGAAGGAGCTGGGCAGCGGTCAGTTTGGAGTGGTGCGGCTGGGCAAATGGAGGGCGCAGCATAAAGTGGCCATTAAAACCATCAATGAAGGAGCCATGAGTGAAGATGATTTCATAGAGGAAGCCAAGATCATGACGTAAGACACACACACACACACACACACATGCACTGAGCGAGTGGAAAGTTGCTGAGAAGCTGGAAAGTGTGGTGGGTGGGTAGACATCTGTGTGTGAGACTTCCTGTGCTGCGAGCGTCAGATTCTTATCTGTCCTTCATTCAGCGTGTGTTTCTCGTTCTACCTGCTCCGCGGGTCGCTCAGATGCTCTGGAAGCATCCGGAGGTGTGTGATGGAAACACTGCTTCAGTATGTCACCCGTCACAGGAAAGAGCAATGATGAGTGAGATCTCAGTCAGGTTAAACAGAGATCAGATGGAGTCTGATCAAAAATATAATATAATGTTATTTAAAGGTTACAAAACATTTCTTACAAAGTTCTACTAATTTAACTTTTACTCAAAATATAACGTTATTTGTGCTTTTATTTTAAATATTCTAAGAATATTCAAATGTCTAGTTTTCTTGTCATGAATATGACCTTATTTAAAGATTACAAAAACATTTCTCACAACATTTTACTATTATTATACTGTTACCTTTATTTTCACTCAAAATATAAAGTTATTTGAACATTTATTCTTGATATTCTAAGAACGTTAAAATGTCCAGTTTTTGAAGGACGTTTAAAGCATGCGGATCTCAGAACGTTTTCTTTCAGTGTTATGTATGTTACGTGTATCAAATATGAATACAGCTGTAACAATGTTTCGTAAACATTACTTTAAGAATTTTTTGTCCTAACATTTATAATCCGTTACTGAAAGTTGTCTGACAGCTGAGTTTAACCCGTAAATCAGAAAGCAGACTCTCCTTGAGTGAAATTCTCATCTTTGTTGATGAAAGGCTGTGAGCTACACCCGACCGGCAAACAACACGTGTGTGTGTGTGTGTGTGTGTGTGTGTGCAGGCGTCTCTGTCACCCGAAGCTGGTCCAGCTGTACGGCGTGTGTGTCACGCAGCGTCCCATCTGCATCGTGACAGAGTTCATGGAGAACGGCTGCCTGCTGCACTTCCTGCGACAGCACAGCAGAACTCTGGGCCGCGTCCAGCTGCTCTTCATGTGTCAGGACGTCTGCGAGGGGATGGAGTACCTGGAGGAGAACAGCTTCATCCACAGAGACCTGGTCAGAGACAAACCACTCACACACACACACACACACACACACACTGAAGCCGGTTTTAGCTGAAAATGTATTTATAATGAACAATTAACACCAACATTAAAATTATCAAACAAATTTAAAAAAAAAACGTTTTTCACAACAAACGTTAATGTTTAATGTTAATAGACGGTCAGATAAACACCTTCATTTGTTCTTTATACAGCAGAGAATGATTCAGAGCAGTATGAAGAGTGTGTTGTGTTTCTCAGGAACAGCACAAACTGATCTCAAAGTTCGCATCGAATCAGACTCCAGCAGAAGTGTGAATGTTGTGTTTCCGGTTGGTCTGGCTAATGCTCACACTACCGTATTGTGCTGATGTGTGATTACAGAGAACACCACAGCCGTCAGATGAAGCCAGAAATGATGTACAGTCACAAAAGACTGCATTATATCAGGGACTGATGAGAGGAGTGTGTGTGTGTGTGTGTGTGTGTGTGTGTGTGTGTGTGTGTCTGCAGGCCGCGCGGAACTGCCTGGTGAACGAGAGGAACGTGGTGAAGGTGTGCGACTTCGGCATGACCAGGTCAGAGCCTTAAATATTAACCTTAACCTTAACCTTAACCCACTATCGGTTCTCACCACACTTCCTCAACATCCACCTGCTGATCTCCGCCCAGCTACAGGGATGTTCTCAGAGCGTTCCGGCAAGGTTATGAACAAACGTTCTTCCAGTAACATTAATAAAACTTCATTCAAAGTTTTCTGGTCTTTAATAATGTTCTCAAAATGACGCCATGTCAAGTTTAAACTTTAAAAAGAGTTTTCAAAGAATTTCAGCTTTTACACGCAGCGCCGCTCATCAATGTCAGTTCCAGAACAATAGACCAATCAGAAGACCCCGGAGGCGGGGCAAGCGATGCAAGCTTGTTATTACAGTAGCAAGTTGGCATGTTAATGGTTTTATTTGATGGCAGCACGATGGAGGAGGCAGTCGTAGTGGCTGTGTGCGGATACGATGAACATGATCAAGTCTGGAGAGAAATATTTCCGTTATTGCATCACGTCTTGAGACCCTCGCGTTCTGTGCTTAAAACCATTCCTGAGTGCTGCCTTCTGTGTGAACAGCCCCTTAATGTTCCTGATGTTTTGTACATTCAGAGAACATTCAGAATAATGTTTTCATAATATAATGGGAATGCTATCAAAACATTCTTAGAATGTATTTTTGTGCCAGATAAGAAGAAGAGCCAGTCGTGTAATGAAGAAACAGTATCCTGACGTCCTTCCTGTTCAGTATCATGTTCTGGTTAGATGTGTTTTGGAGAATGTTTTTAAATGTCCCGCTGTGGCATAAATGAGCTGAACGTGAGTGAAGCTGACGGGTCTCGTCCCGCAGGTATGTTCTGGACAATCAGTACACCAGCTCCATGGGCTCCAGGTTCCCCGTCAAATGGTCTCCTCCTGAAGTTCTTCACTTCAACAAGTTCAGCAACAAGTCAGACGTCTGGTCATTTGGTGAGGACTGGAGGTCAGGAGGTCACGTGTGTGTGTGTTGTGTGTGTGTGTGTGTGTGCTGATGCGTGTGTGTTTGTGTGAACAGGTGTGCTGATGTGGGAGGTCTTCTCGGAGGGAAAGACGCCGTTTGAGAACCGCTCCAATCTGGAGGTGGTGGAGCAGGTGACGCAGGGCGGCCGTCTCTACAGGCCTCACCGGGCGTCTGCGCACATCTACAACATCATGTACCGCTGCTGGCATGAGGTGAGACACACACACACACACACCTCACAGTCCATACACTACACGACCCCTGCGCAGATTTTCATCACATCATCACATCACTCAAATTACATTAGTGCTGTGTGTGTGTGTGTGTGTGTTTCTTGTTTTCAGAGACCTCATGGAAGACCATCTTTTTCTGAGCTACTGCAGATTATCAAACAGATCACTGAAGAGGAGACGGACACATGAACACACACACACACACACACACACACACACACACACACACACACACACACACACACACACACACACACACACACACACAAGCTCAGCAAACAGGAGGACTGCTGAGGACATAATCTTCAGCATGAGCTGATGTGTGTGTGTGTGTGTGCGTGTGCGTGTGTGTGTGTGCTTGTGCGTGTGCGTGTGTGTGTGTCTGTCTGTGTGTGTGTGTGTGCGTGAGTGTCTGTGTGTGTGTGGGGTGTGTGTTCATTGGATGACTCAGGTGTGTGTGCGCGTGTGTGTGTGAGTGTGTTTCACTGGAATTTCTTTAGAAAAAGCATCTCTACCAATAAACCTGTGACATTTCTGCTCAAGTCTGTGGGTTTTTTGTCATTTGTTAATCAAATCCTGCCAGTGCTGACATGTAGAACAGCACAGTTTCGTTTGTTTCCAGATCTCAAGACACATTTTATGTCTGATATTGGTTGTCTGAAGAGCAGGAGATGCAGTGATGATCAGAGTAATCTTATACCAAATTTAAACTTAAAAATTCTCACAAAATGGCTCCTGCATTTACGTAGCAATTACAACTGTATACTTTGATACTAGGGGCTGAGGTGGGTTCAAATGCATTTAGTAACACTACAGTAACACTGGAGCCTGCGGCGGGGCAGAGCTGGCTTAATTTAGTCTGGATTTAGTCAGCATAACATCTTTACACAGAATTCAGAGCAGGCACAGAGCAGCCTTAATGTGTAAAGATGCCTTTAGTTCTCAAAGTTTATTCTGACTTTGTCCTGAAAATAATTCAACAAGTTTTTTTTTTTTTGTAACCAGATCTAATTACTTTGAAAGCTGTCAGCACTCGTCCATCACAGAGTCTCTGTTTGAGTCTGTATCGAGATCTGCTAGATGTGTTTTATAGTGTTTGCTCATCTCCTGTACGTCTGCAGGACGTTTCCTATCAGATGTCAAATAGACGTTTAGAAGATGTCTTTAAGATGTCTATGATTTAGAATGAATGTAAAACTGACATCTTACAGACGTCTATCAGATGTTTGCACACAGCAGATCTTTAACAGACCTCCTGCAGACGTACCTGTGCTATCTGGGAGGAGACAGAAAGGAAACTCTCCACTGCTGAGAATGAAGACGAGTGAATGAATCTTTAACAGCACACAGCATTATTACACAGAAGAGGTCATTTCACATCTGACCGCTCAATCAGAATCAAACTGTAGTCGTGTAATAGATTCTCTTTGGGTTTTACCGTCAAACCTGTCAGCCATTCATTCACTTCAAGAAAAAGCACTGAATAATTCATATTCTATACTACTTAAGTTAATATTCAGTGCTATTATTAATTTGACAGCACTGACATCGTTGGATAAGAATAAAGCAAACTTGACCTGCACTGCTCTGAATACTGAACTATATGACTGAATCTAAACAAACACTGAACTGAACTCAGCTGAATAATGACATCATTGTCTTTTTAAAGATGCTTTATTGCAGAATTAGTCTCATATTTGAAAGAGCTCAGACAGTTTCTCTTGAAAACACTCTGATATTTGTGTGAAGTGTTAGTTATTTCAGATATAATAACTGGCAGGGTTGCTTGTACACAGCAGCAAAGCTCACAGTGGAATTATTTCATTTCACAATCACACGTCAGTAGAAATTAAAACTGAACTTTTTTTTGAAGAATGTTTGAACATTATAACAAATCAGATTATAAACATACATACATATATTTAATAAAAAAATAAATAAATAAAAAAATTAAATAAATAAACAACAACGACTGCGCGTGACGCGTTTTTGCCGTGCCCGCGCGCTCTTCTGCGTCACATGTGTGCGTGCGCGCGCGAGAGAGAGAACGAGCGAGAGTGGCGGACGCGTGCACGTCTGCCTCCGTGTGTGTATATTTCGGCTCGGCTGCTGTCGGTCGGTTTTTCCCGGATAAAGAGGGAGCGGGTCGACGGTCCTTCGCTCGAGTGTGTGCGGAGAGTGCGTGCGTGCGTGCGGAGCAGCCGCGCGGCCTTTAACGGTTTCTGTCGCGTCAGGTGAGTCTGAGCGCGGTTAGCATGAAGCTAAAACACGCGAGCGCTATTGTCTGTCTGCGGCGCGCGCTCGTCACCTCTCTCCCTCTATCTGTCTATCTGTTCGTTTTTCTTTCTGTCTGTCTGTCCATCAACTTACTTCTGCACATTTATGTTTATTTGTTTATCATCCACTCATCTTATCTGTTTTTCTGTCTGTCTGTCTATCGATTATTTTGGTCAATATTGTAATCACGATTGTGAGTGGGCCACATGACCAAAACTTTATATGAGTGATTTATTTAAAGATAGCGATATATCAAATATATATTTTCTGTAAATAAGTTTGCTATGACAACTACATTTTAGAGATTTAGAGAAAGTTCGCAATTCTCAATGTCAGGGCAGAATACTGAAAAAAATACCTAAGTAATTACTGAAAATAATAATAACATTTTATTATAAATAATAATAATAATAAAGGAAATAACAAATACAATAGAAAAAACATACAAATAAAACAATCAGTGCACGTCTACAGTATTCAGCTAACAGTCTACTACAGAAATTATAATAATTGAATGATAAAACAGTATAGTCTTCACTGAAAGAATTAAACACTTTGTTTCTTATTAAAGCTACAGAAGTGCTTCGGTGGAGAGCAGCGAGTGGTTTCTTTTATTGTTTGATTAATATGAAGCACACGGTCAGCAGCAGGAATATCAGGCTGCTGTCACTTTAAGAGCCGCACAGCACAAACTTTACTTCTCAACTCTTTGTGTTCATTTATTACACAACCGACAAGGGTTCACGTGAATAATCACGAAGCGTTGCATTTTGACACGTTTTTGCTTGTATTTGAGCGTTTAGACTTCACTCGTCCTGAGCAGCAGCGCTTTTAAAACATAAATCTGATCAAAATCAATCAATTAACTCAACATAAATTAACTGAACTGAACATCAAAATACATTGGGCTTTTATGGAGGAGCAAAAGAGAAATCTAAACTGTATTTCGATTAATTGCACAGCTCTGCTATCTATCATCTGTCTATCTCTCTATCTATCTATCTATCTCTCTATTGTTCTGTCCATCTCTTTCAGTGTTTAAATACCCGTCTGACTGTGTTATGATTAAAGTTGTCCTGTTCTGCTGTGTTTCTGTATCTCGTGTGTGTGTCAGTGTGTGTGTGTGTGTGTGTGTGTGTGTGAGAGAGAGATGGTGATGGAGAAGCCGAGTCCCCTGCTCGTAGGACGTGAGTTTGTGCGGCAGTACTACACGCTGCTGAACAAAGCTCCGGATTACCTGCACAGGTGAGTGGAGAGAGAAGCGGCGGCTGGTCGTCTCAGAGCCGCGCTGAACGCTGTGCTTGTGTTTGCTGTGCAGGTTTTACGGCAGGAACTCCTCGTATGTTCACGGAGGGGTGGACGGCAGCGGGAAGCCGGAGGAGGCCGTGTACGGTCAGGCGGTGAGTGAAGCAGCACACGGGCCAGAGATGGACCGCTCGAGGCCTTCTGACCGTGTGTGTGTGTGTGTGTGCAGGAGATCCATAAGAAGGTGATGTCGCTGCAGTTCAATGAGTGTCACACTAAGATCCGGCAGGTGGACGCTCATGCCACGCTGGGGGACGGGGTGGTGGTGCAGGTGATGGGCGAGCTGTCCAACAGCGGCCGGCCCATGAGGAGGTTCATGCAGACCTTCGTCCTCGCTCCGGAGGTGAGTGTGTGTGTGTGTGTGTGAGTGAGACACCGAAACTGAACTATGAACGACCGCAGTATTGATAAGCTGTGACGTTGTCATACTATGCACGAATGATAAAGACCAATAGGTAACACTTTACAACAAGACCTCAACATTAACAATGAGCATTAGCTACATTTGCTACAGAAGTTACTAATCTTTGTTACACGTCTCTGTGGAGTACTTGGCTCTGATTGGTCAGTCACCACATTCCTGTACAATTATTTAATGTATAATTATTTAATTGTCATCCTGGTATCGCGGACTCATACAAACGCAGCTGCTGCCATCTTCTGTTAAATGAATATATTGTGTAGTCTTTATTATTAGTGTGGTGCAGTGAGTAATAAGTGGTGTGACTGCACTGTGTCCTGTATTTTGAAGTGCCATGATAACAGTGTTGTACATGTTCATTATGCTGATATATCACACGTCTAGTCAGGACTGGAGAGATTAAGAAAACTCACATTCATTTGTTATTGCTATACAGACATTATCTTTCTCACCGGAGTCGCCCGCTGTTTTTATGTGCATAATATTTAGACACTTATCTGTGATGCAGTTTTTGCTGTCGGCGGTTCAGAAGCGAGATCGCACGCAGCGTGAAAGCCCTGTTTAATTACGATAGAGGAGAGAACTAAACAGTCAAACGTCTGCTTACACTTTAGGCCCGTGGCTGTTATATGAAGCGAATTTATAGATTATAAAAAAGAAGATACAGCACAACTTCCTTCCCTTAACAGCGGTGCGCCTTTGTTCCTCCCTAAAACCCAAACTTAGCATCAGAATCAGTGACTGTCGTGAAATATCATCTTCACTGCTGCTAAATTGCGGGACATGTTTGATAATAAAAGGTTGAAAGCACAATAATCTGCACAAGAGACTGTGTGTGCACTCCAATACACACCACACCTATATATACACACACACACACACACACAAATACTGATAAGAATACCCGTAAAAGTACCGGACCGGTAAGCATTGGTAAGTGCAGTAGTGCTGTTAAAACTGTAACAATACCCATCCCTAGTGTGTGTGTGTGTGTGTTCACCAGGGATCTGCTGTCAATAAGTTCTATGTGCACAATGACATCTTCCGCTATGAACAAAAGCTGATCTGAGAGGAAAAACAACACACACACACAAACTAAAAACACACAGATTCTCAAACACCTCTCACACACACACACACACACACACAGATTCTCAAACAGCTCTGATTGTGTTCTGGACTCTAAATCATGCTTTTTAGTCTTTTTACAGTTTGTTAGCATAGATATTGTTTGCCTTCTAGTGGCTTTGACACACCTTTTGTTTGGTGTGTTCGGTGAGTTCTGTATCGAAATATACGTCATTCAGCCCGACCAGCCAGGTTCTGAACGCAACCCTAACCCTTTAGGTTCGGTATCTTTAGGGTCGCTGTCAGAAATGCCAGTGTGAACACTCAGCGGACCAGGAACAAATGTATCGTGTTCTTTATTGCTGTGAACGCACCCTAAAGATCCTGCAGAGACTCCGTTTACAAGAAAACTGTTTCAGTCTTTTTACTTACAGACATTTACCTTTGATGCAATGTGTTATAATTCTTTTGTAACAGTGAAATTTTTGAATAAATAGTTTTGACATCAATTTTTTTTCAGTGCATAGGATTTTCAGACTAAGAGTCCCGGAGTATTTCAGGCTTGTTTACGATTAAAAGTCCCTCATTACGCCTGAAATGTTTTTGTTCCGTGGTATTATCGGTATTTTGGTCTGTGATCAGAGTCTGAGGAAGAGGAGGTTGAAGAGGAGCAGGTGGAGACTCACGCTTCCCCTGAACCGGCCCCGGACCGTCCCAGCAGCAGCACCTTCTACGAGCCTCCGGCGCCCGTCAGGTACCAGCATGAGAAGATCTTCCTCTCGCTGCTTCCAGTGCCGGCTGCTTTACTGATGCTCTGCTCTGGTGTGTGTTCAGTAACGGAGTCGAGGAGCAGCAGGAGGAGGCGGTGCCCGAGGCGGAGTCAGAGCCCCAGCCTGAGGCCAATCAGGAGACGGAGGCGGAGCTTAACCCAGAAGCAGAGCTGCAGGTGGCTGAGGCGGAGCCGGAGGAGGAGGAGAAACTGCCAGAGGAGGAGAGAGGCTCCACCCCCGGCCTCGCTCTGACTCCGCCTGTGCAGTGTTGATGTGGAGTGCGTATGATGATGATGATGATGTGGTCTGCAGGATCGCGTGCATCATTATGATGATGATGATGATGTGGTCTGCAGGCGTTCTCCTGGGCTCTGGTGACCAGTAAGAATCTTCCTCCGGCCGGCGCTCTTCCCGCCTCTGGAATCTCGCCTCACGTGGTGAAAGCAGCTCAGGTACTTCCTCTGCAGTGACATCAGTGACGTTCTGTCATCAGTTACTCATTTCAAACGAGTGTGACTTTCAGAAATGTTGAGAAACATCTTCTGTCCATTCAGTGAGAGCCAGTGTTGTCTGGCTCCCAGCATGCTTCAGAGTTTCTTCTTCTGTGTTTCAGTCAGTCGTACAGGTTTGGAAATGATTTCCGCAGGAACTGTTCCTTAAATGCCATTTTTCAGTAGCAGGGTTACTATAGTTCACTAAAACCAAAGCTAAAACTATGAAAACCATTTCTTACTTCAAATAAAATAAACATGATCTGAAATATACCAAAAAAAAAATCAGCATTTGTCATTTTGTTGTAATAACTAAAACTGAAATAAAAAATAATACAAACTATATATATATATATATATATATATAAATATAAATAAATGACTGAGAAAACAAAATGACTTAAAACTAAACTAACCTAATCCTAATTAAAATTCAAAATATAAAAATGTATTCCAAAGGTCAGTGAAAAATATAATAGTGTCTTAATTAATAAAAACACTAGTCAGTAGTCATACTGCTTTGAGTCCCAGGATGTGTTCAGTTTCACAGCAGCGCACTGCTGAGTGTCCATGTAACAGTGAAGTGTGCCCTTTAGTGAAGCCTTGACTTCTGTGAGGGGGCTGGAGTTAGAGAAGCATGAACATCTAGTCAAGTCAGGTTTATTTCAACAGTGCTTTATACAATACAGCTGCACAGGAATATAAACGAAATGCATCAATGATGAAACAGTCAGCTTGAGTGGTAAAGACAGTAGAGTCTCTACATCAGAGGAGCTGTGGTGCTGAAGCTGTGTGTCTGTCTGTCAGCCGCGGCTGGAGCTCAAGCAGGACACTCAGTCCTTACCCAGAGATCAGCGGCGCGAGAGACCAGGCTTCCCTCCACGAGGACCACGAGCAGGTGACACACACTCACACACACACACACACACACACACTCACACACACACGCGTGCACTCACACACACTCCTCACACGCGTGCACTCTCACACACACGTTCTGGCACGCACTCTCTCGCAAACACACTCTCACACACACTCATTCTCTCATACACTCTCGCACGCACACGCTCTCACACGCGCACACGCTCACACTCTCTCACTCAACGCACTCGCACACGCACTCTCACATGCACGCACTCGCACACTTTCTCTCGCAAACACACACTCTCTCATACACTCTCACACACGCACTCTCTCTCACGCACACACGTTCTCACGCTCACGCACACGCACGCACGCACTCGCGCATTCACTCTCACAAACACGCATGCGCACTCTCTCACACACGCAGTCTCCCACACACACACACTCACGCACACACACACTCTCTCACGTGATTAATAACAGGCTGATAGTGGGAATGGTTTCCTGTCATGATGATTGTTGTTGTTGTTGTTGTTGTTGTTGTTTTTCAGACGGCGGCAGCTCCGAGGCTCCGGGTGGGAAACAGTACGTCAGTTTTAAGGGTGAGTTTCCTGTCATGTGACTGTGGTTGACTCAAAGCAAAGTCCCTTTAAGACAAGTCATGTCACTCGGCGGCCATCTTTGAAACGCCTCTTGTGCAGCTCCTATCTCTTTGAATGAGGAAACATCAGATTCTCCAAAACTGTTCACTAAGCTTACGGTTAAATTTAATATTTGAAATCACCAAATCTGATAATAGCTGTGTCATAAATGTTGTTACTTTTGCTCAAATAGTGTTATAAAAAGCTTATTTTCAGGTTAGATCAGCCAGCGCACATGTGCAGTCCTAAGCGCACGTCTCAGAGCGCTGACTGTTTCTATAGCAACCGAGACGCTTCTAACGGCAGCTGCAGTGACGCGCTGACTTTACCGATTAGTGATTGGCTCTTTCATTCAGAAGGCGGGGCTTCCTGTGATTGAGTGGCCATATTGAGCCTTGCATGTTTCCCCATTCAGAGCTATACGAGTGACACGTCTTATTCTGTAGTCTATGACTCGGTCATCATTCATCTAATAACAAGAATGAGTGAAGCTGAGAGTCCTTCATCATAACACTGATATAAAGGGCCATATGAATGTTTTATTTTTTCCCAAGTTCTGTTTTTATTTTTCTGGAAACCTTTTAAATGATTCAATCAAATTTTATTTATTTTAAATGTTAAAATAAAGGTTCATTAATACCAAATTCTGTGTTTGTCTAATTATTTGAATGCATAAAAACAACTTAATTTATATTAAAAAAAAAAAATCCCCAGAAATCCTTTGTGTATAAAATTTTTTCTGGTCATCAATAAAAAGGGAAACCGTTGTGTGTTCAGGCCGCGGTGACGGTGACGCCGGTGATGTGGAGGGCCGCCGGTCCGTTCGTTATCCAGACAGTCATCAGCTCTTCGTTGGGAATCTCCCTCACGACATCGACGAGGGCGAGCTGAAAGACTTCTTCATGAGTAAGACCGTTACCCTTTGACCTCTGACCCGCTACGACTGTGTGTCTGTGGTCTCACGCCGCTCTGTTTCGCTCAGCGTTCGGGAACGTGGTGGAGATGAGGATCAACACCAAAGGCGTCGGAGGGAAGCTGCCCAACTTCGGCTTCGTGGTGTTCGATGACTCTGAGCCGGTGCAGAGGATTCTGGGATCCAAGGTTTGTGTGAGGAGTGGTTACAGCTCGTGGTGAGGCTCTGAGTGAGTGGAGAGTAGTGCGGGAGCTGCGTGGAGTTAGGGTTAGCGTATGTGTGCGGAGACGTCAGGTCCGATTTGAGCTTTGCATGCGTTAAAACAGATGTGATGATTCTAATCAAAACACTGCGCCAGGTCAGAATTACCCATGCTTTCCACCGCAAGTTATTCAGGAAACACCCTTTCTGTAAAATTAGAATAATTATGGCATAAATTATTTTATAATGAGTGACGGTTGCTTCTCGACCGGATTGTAAGTTCTGTTCTGTTAAATGCCAGTCGTGTCCAAATGTCGGAGACAGAACGGCTGCTCATGGTGGGTTTGATGTGTTTCTCACAGAACCTGCTTGCTTCAGTCTTGAGTCTAGTTACGATTTTTAATCTGTTTAACTGCAAGATGTGCCAATTAATAATCGAATACCAATTTTATCATCTGAAAGGTCAAAGTCATTATTGTGTTAGATGAGTAAAGCAAAAAAGTTTAGAAAGGAAGATTTAGATTCACCATTGCATAAATAATAAATGGGTATTGATGGTTTTTTTAAATTGAATTTTGAAATATTAAATTATTTATGGAAAAAAAAAAGATACTTTAAATATTAAACTAAAAGCACCAGTAGGTGGCAACAAATCACAATTTCTTTATCGAGCGAATCAAATAATCAATAAAACAAATTATTTCAAAAAACAGCTGATTCATTCAGAAATGGAGCTAATGACTCTCGATCTGAATCAGTGACTCACTCGATTCATTCAGAATCGAATCACTGCAGTGTTGCTCAGAGATGCTCTCTTCTGCTGTGGCTTTAATTAGAACTATTTCCATTTGTGAAAATTAAGCAAAAATGAGCAATGTTGACAAGATTACATCATCTAGAATGCAACAATATTAACTGCTCGTTTATTGAACCGTTGTATATAATCAATATCTGATTTTCATTCGTACAGCTCTTGGTGAAAACAGCACTCTCGCTGGTGTGATATTGATAAACTATATTTGCATTGATATCTTTATTTTTTAGGCTCATATAAGTGCAGTGAGTCATCAGAAACCCCCACAGATTGAATGTTAACTCACAGCCCTAGAAGTCTGATTCAGTGTTCACTGGAGTCTCTTACTGCAGTAAACGTTCTGAATCAGTGGTTTGTTTGGAGGATTGTGTTGTTAAACGGCTGATGAGAGAACAGGAAGTCAGCGTTTCCTCTTTCCTGTCTCCCGCAGCCCATCATGTTCCGCGGGGAAGTGCGGCTGAACGTGGAGGAGAAGAAGACCAGAGCGGTCCGCGAGCGGGAGACCAGAGGAGCGCCGGACGGCCGGCGTGGGCCCCGGGGCCCCCTGGGGAATGGGATGGGGCGTGAGCGTGGGCCGGCCTCCTCCAGGGGCCGAGGGGGAGAGAGCCGCTTCACGGGCCCCCGCCGCTGAGCGCAGATGAAGATCCTCTACTCGTTCCATTGTTTTTGTTTCTCTCATGTCTCTCTCTGGCTTTCGGACTGTGACCGGCCTCCAAGACTCTCAGACTCCCGCCGCGCTTTCCTTTCTGTTATTCTCCTCATGATTTTGCGCAGAAGAACAGGACAGTGTGATTATTTTTTTTTTTTCTCTAGAACAGAAGCTGGATGTCAGGAACGGATTTCTCACATTTTATAACGGATGAACGTCAGCGCTTCATCAATCAGTGCTCAGTGTACACTTATTTATTTTCCCAGTAAATAAAACAGTGGTGGTGCCTTAACTGGACTCTGGGCCGTCTGTCTGTGCGTCTCCCGCGAGTGTCCAGTGTTAGCGGTTCACAGGTGCTGATCCGGACGCTCCAGGTGAGAGCTGGTTCTGGTTCTGGAGTCGGTGTGTCTCTGCATGGCTGTTCTGGATCCTGCTGCTCTTTCCATTGATTTCTGGAGCGTTTCTCACCACTGTGCACTGCGTTTGGTTCTGGGTTCAGACTGGACTTCAGTCCGCTTCAGCAGGTTTTTGTTTGAATGTGTTTTCAACTTTCAATAAACTACTGAAATCTGCAAACTCCTGCGTGTCCGTGTTGTTTGTTCAGCTCGGCTGTCATGATGTCCTTCTGACTCTAGCTGCTGATATTTGCACAAACATGGATTCACTGTAAGCACAATATGACTGCAGTATCTGTGGTTGCTGCATAAACTGCTTAGACTAGTCTTACCAGCTAGCCATCTGATTTCTTTCAAGAGTGCATAACAATCTGTCAGACTAGGATTCCTTTAATATATCCTTGTCTTCCTGTAGGGACTGTAACCAGAGGCCCTGATCGTTCACTTCACTGATAATGGTTACTGAAGTTTAATTTGTTCTCCAAGTACTAGAAATCCACCTGCTTGATACATATATAAATGTGTGTTATTATAAATTGTAAATGATCTCTTGTGCAGTCATCCACACATGCAAAGTTGGTGATTAAATAACTCCAATAAAGTAATAGGATGTTTAATGTAGCCTATTTTATATAATTTAGGCACGCCCAGGCTGTAGTTTGGGAGAATGTTCTGATTTAACATGTCACGGGAAGACAATCTAACTTATGTCCTTCTATTGATGTTGATTTCTTCCTCAGCAGTTGTTCAGGCTCTTAATGATTTAATCTGAGCTGTGTCACTCATCATTCTGACTTGAGCTTGCTCTCACAGCACTTGTTATAACAGGTCATTATTGATCTCTGTAGCGTTTGTGATGAGAAACATCAGCCTGCACAGTTAGAAACGGCTGCTGTGATATAAATAATATAAACCTGCTGTCTGTGCACGAGCGACTCGCGCGTTTGATTGACAGCCTCTGCGCGCGCGCCGGTTTCTATGGATACGGTGTTGTTATTTCGGAATGCCGCTCTTTGTTCCGTCGGTACTCGCGTTAAAGCGCTGTGTTTGGAGCGTTTAGCGATGAATAAATACGAGACTGTGGGCTGTCTGGGCTCCGGGAGCTACGGGACGGTGCTGAAGTGTCGACACCGGGACACCGGGAGGAGCGTCGCCGTGAAGAAGCTGCTGGAGGAAGATGAGTCCGTGAGGAAGATCGTGGAGAGAGAGATCCGGCTGCTGAAGGTCATCATCATCATCATCATCATCATCATCATCATTATTACTGTCGAGATTATCGTTCTTAGAGTTAATGTGAAGATATGTCAAGATTACAACACTGCAACAGTGTTTTTTAATTTATTTTATTATTATTATTATTATTATTATTATTTGCTTAATAAGCAGATTTTTACTTATTTTAGCTGATTTTAAAATGGTTTTTGCTTTACTTGTGTTTTTAAATGTGTCTTAGCTAAATCAACTGGTTATAGACTGGCTTTAGCTGTTGTTTTTTTTTTTGCTAAATAAATCCGCTGGTTGTAGGTGGTTTATAACTGTTTTTTAGTTCATTTTTAGATCTTATTTGTTAAATCAGCTGGTTTGAACTGGTTTTTAGATGTTGTTTTGCTAAATCTACCTGTCTATCTGTTTTTCTTATAGACTTTAATGCCTTCAAAACATTCAAACTTTAATCTTTAAAATTACTTTAAACTTCAAACTTGAGTGTGGCGTCTCATACTCAGAATTTGTGCTCTGCATTTAAAGGGTTAGTTCACCCAAATATTAAAATTATGTCATTAATGACTCACCCTCATGTCGTTCCAAACCCGTGAGACCTCCGTTCATCTTCGGAACACAGTTTAAGATATTTTAGATTTAGTCCAAGAGCTTTCTGTCCCTCCATTGAGAATGTATGTACGGTATACTGTCCACGTCACGAAAGGTAATAAAAACATCTTCAAAGTAGTCCATGTGACATCAGAGGGTCCGTTAGAATTTACTGAAGCATCGAAAATACATTTTGGTCCAAAAATAACAAAAATAATGACTTTATTCAGTATTGTTTTCTCTTCCGGGTCTGTTGTGAGCGCGCTCACGACGCTGCAGTGACGCCGCTGACGTGTGTTCTTTGTTATTGGGCACACCAGAGAACACGTCACGAACAGATTCACAGCAGATCACAGCACTGTACGAACAGACATTCTTCCAGGAACATGCGTACGAGGTTATCTGGTCTTTAAAAACATGTTAGCACAGCAGCATTGTTCATACATCATTAACAGAACATTTTCATCTTATGGTTTCTGAATCTTACTACTTGTTTCAGAAAGTTCAGAAAACATTCAAAAGTGATGTTCTCATAATGTTGTGTAAATTATGAAATTAAATGTTTCCTTAAAGTTCACATTAAAAAACAAAACAAACTGTGTTATGAATGTTCAGAGTACTACGTTTTCATAACTTAACGGGAACCTTAGCAGAACGTTCTTAGGACATAATGCAAATATCGGGGCAGCTGTGGCCTAATGGTTAGAGAGTTGGACTTGTAACCAGAAGGTCGCAGGTTCGAGTCTCGGTGCTGGCAGGTGTTGTAGGTGGGAGGGAGTGAATGAACACAGCGCTCTTTTCCTCCCTCAATACCCATGACTGAAGTGTCCTTGAGCAAGGCACTGAACCCCCAGTTGCTCCCCGGGCGCTGGATATAGCTGCCCACTGCTCCGGGTGTGTGTTCACTTCTCACTGCTGTGTGTGTGCACTTGGATGGGTTAAATGCAGAGCACCAATTTCGAGTATGGGTTACCATACTTGACAAATGTCAATAATGTAAACTGCATCAATACATGTTAAAATCTGTAAATGTTGAGCTCCACTGGACTCATAGAAAATAAAAGCTCATCACGGTTCACTCGTGTCTCTCTTCTCCTGTAGACGGGCTGTAATGCAGTTACCACTAGTGCTTTTATCTGAACTCTCACAAGTGTGTGCTCATCTCTCTGTGTGTGTGTGTGTGTGTGTGTGTGTGTGTGTGTGTGTGTGTGTGTGTGTGTCTCTGTGTGTGTGTGTGTGTGTGTGTGTGTGTGTGTGTGTGTTTGTGTGTCTCTCTGTGTGTGTGTGTGTGTGTGTGTGTGTGTGTGTGTGTGTGTGTGTCGGCAGCAACTGCGGCATGAGAATCTGGTGAATCTGCTGGAGGTGTGGAAGCGCAAGCGTCGCTGGTATTTGGTGTTTGAGTTTGTGGATCGGACGGTTCTGGACGAGCTTGAACAGTTCCCATCCGGACTGGATCCGCTCAGAGTCCGGAAGTACCTCTTCCAGATCCTGAGGGCCGTGTCCTTCTGCCACCAGCACAATGTGAGCCTTCCGTCCGTCTCTCTTGTGCTGTGTCCGTGCTTCCTCTCCAGTGATCAGTCTGTGTCTGTCAGATCATTCACAGGGATGTGAAGCCCGAGAACGTTCTGGTCTCTCAGCTCGGCGTGGTCAAACTCTGTGACTTCGGTTTCGCTCGGACGATGGCGGCCGCTCCTGGCGAGGTTTACACCGACTACGTGGCGACGCGCTGGTATCGAGCACCAGAGCTGCTGGTGGGAGACACTAGATACGGGAAGTGAGTGTCCAACAGACCAGGAACACGGGAGATATTACAGAGATGTCATGTTTAAGATCAGGAGTTTGTTTCTTCATCAGGTTTGTAGAAATGTAGCACTGCATTAGTGTCTCAGCAATGGATGCTCTGCAGTGAATGGGTGCCGTCAGAATAAGAGTCCAAACAGCTGATAAAAACATCACAATAATCCACAAGTAATCCACAGCACTCCAGTCCATCAGTGAACATCTGGAGAAGACAAAAGATGAAACACATCCAGCATTAAGACGTTTTTAAACTCAAACACATAGAGTCCATAATCCATAATAACGCTTCCTCCGGTGAAAAAGTGGTCTGATGTGAATCAGGAGAGAAATCTGCACAGAACACTGAGCCAAAACAGCTCTAAACAAATATGTTTCTGGATTCTGATGTGAGAGACAACAGGAGATGCACTTTTTCACTGGAGGAAGTGTTATTATGGATTATAGACTCAATGTATTTTAGTTAAAAACGTCTTAATGCTGGATTTGTTTCATCTTTTGTCTTCTCCAGATGTTCACTGATGGACTGGAGTGCTGTGGATTACTTGTGGATTATTGTGATGTTTTTATCAGCTGTTTGGACTCTCATTCTGACGGCACCCATTCACTAAAGAGCATACACTGATGAAGAAAAAAACTCCTCCAAAAATCATCATGAGACCCTGACAGGAAGAGCAGGACACATGATGGATTCTGTGAGCAAAACGAGTGTGTGTGTGTGTGTGTGTGTGTGTGTGTGTGTGTGTGTGTGTGTGTGTGTTTCAGGGCGGTGGACGTGTGGGCCGTCGGGTGTCTGTTCTTCGAGATGTTAACAGGTGATCCTCTGTTCCCGGGGGACTCTGACATTGATCAGCTGCACCTGGTCATCAGTTGTTTCGGTGAGTTCTGGTTTGTGTGTCCGATGCTCGTGATCCTCCGTCGCTGTCGGTGTTTCAGACTCCTTCTGTAAGAGCTTTGAGGATCTCTCCTTGACCTGCTCAGGGTTCAGAAACGAGGCCAATGTGATGCTTGCATTAGCAGCTCTGTATCTGTAGAGCTAGATCTGTTCTCGCTGGTCTTTCTCCAGGTCACCTGACCCCTCGTCACCGCGAGGTCTTCTACAGGAACCCGGTGTTCACGGGAGTTTCTCTTCCGGAGCCGGCGGAGAGAGCCCCGCTGGAGAGCCGCTCGCTCAGACTGTCTGGAGTGACTCTAGATCTCGCTCAGGTGAGCGCGGCACTCGTCACCACTGAGTGTGAGTCTGATCTGACGTGAATCGTGTGTGTGTTGACGTCGCGTCTGTCATGTCTGCAGAGATGTTTGCAGATGGATCCAGACAAACGCTGGCAGTGTGCAGATCTGCTGCTGCATGCGTACTTCACCAGAGACCGCTTCCACCTGCGGTGAGCTCATCTTCTGCTGGATTCATTCTGAGCCCTCTGCTAGCCCTCACAGAAACACTTCTAGCTCACACTCATTTGCCCCTGCAGTGTCAATGATCTCAGGTTCATTTTTTCCCCCCTAAATTATATAATTTTTCTTTTCTCTTATTATTTTATTTTGTTGTAAATTCTTCAGATTTATATACATTTCTTATTTTTTCCTCTTAAGGTTTTTCCCCCTAATTTATGTAATTTTATTTTGTTCTGTGTGCCGAGTCGAATCAAGCATTTCTCTACATGACGTACTGACCAGTGACCAGTAAAACCTCAAATTAAAAAACTGAAACTTATTAAAGGATTTAACCCCTTAACTGTCACCGTCCCACCTGTGGGACGCTTGGCACTCTTTTTTTTGTTGTCCTTTTTCTCTATAAAATCTTTTAGTAATCATCATAAATTATATATCATTTGAAAGCTTAGAAGCCCAAGATTCATCCTGTGAAAACCATTTTAAAATCGGACATTGCGTTACCATGGAAATGGTACTTTAAATTCTTATGGCGGTCTCCTCCCCCTTAGTGGGCAGTGTCTTAGTGTCATATTACAAAATGCATTACGGTCTTTTTAGAATCAAAACTTTTTATAATCTTGGCAACAAACATATCATTGGAAAGGTCTGAGTCTCAGGATTCCATATTTGGTGGTTATTTTGAGTATTGAAGTAAAATTGACAGAGAAATCTTGGGAAAAATTCATTAAACAAAATTCAAAGGAGTTTTGATGGCTCCCAGTGGCTATTTGTGGTATGACGCCCTAAATAAAATCTCACAGGGAACCTCAATTTTTTTCATATCAGCTTCAAATTTGGAACATAACTTATTTAGACACAAGGCATTAATTTTATACCAATTTTAGAGTAAAACCTGTTATGTAAAATATTTATAATAAATAAAATTAATATTGCACATTTTATTTACAGTACATTTAAACTTCTAGAACTTTTTGATACTTTAATTTTTTGAAAAAATTCCACTTTTTGCCAAAATCTGCTAATTTTCTTATTTAAAAAGAGACCAAACCTTAGGTCTATATTCCAAAGTGTTTCATAGACAACAATTTAAGTTTGGATAGTGCACTTTAATGCCTATTTTAAAAAATGGGGGGTGACAGTTAAGGGGTTAAAGGGATTTACAGAAAATACTGAAAAAAGAACATTATATATAATATAGAACAAAAGACATTTATTGTAATGTATTCCATTTGAAGATTTTTTTAATATGCACGCATGCACAATTAATCATATGCTGAAAGTTGTCTCTGTTAATGTTTCTGGTCTGGACACATGCAACAGATTTAATGACCATCAGACTGTTTTATTGGCAGCTTTCAGCAAGAACTGGCCAGTAAGACACACAAGGACCTGAAGGAAAACAGCAGAGGCACTAAAAGCTCCAGGAGAGAGAAGGAGAAGCTGGACGTGCTGAGATGGGCTCCCGACGCCGTACAGGTGAGGAACATCCACCTGTCAATCAAAATCAGCAGCAGCTCCACGGTTTAATCTTATTGGTCAGAGATTAATTTTCATCAACACAAGCAACTCATCTGGTCTGCGGTGTGAAGAGATTCGTGTACGTGTCTACATTTGATCTTCATGTGAAGATTATTCAGTGTGAGAAATGATCTGTGTGTGTGTGTGTCAGGACTCGAACCTGCGGCTCAGTGAGTTCAGGCCGTCTGACGGCGAGGACAGTGACATCACAGCCAAGCTCCGCCCAGACAACACAGAGCCAATCAGTGAGGCTGTGTGTCAGGCAGGAATCCCGCCCATCTCCACCGACTCACCGGCCACACACAGCCTCAGGTGACACTCCCATCATGCACTGCTGCCACAGTACATCCTCAGTCGCTGCAGTCTAATTACTATTAGCTGATGTGTGTCACATGATCAAGGCGGCGCATCATTTGTTGATGTGTTTGTGCTTGTTTAAAGGTCATTTGATAAGATGAAGAAGCAAATGAACGTGTTTCCACGGCCGTCACAGCAGAACCTTTCTGTTCTCCTCAACACACAGGTGTGTGTGTGTGTGTGTGTGTGTGTGTGTGTGTGTGTGTGATCCTTCATTCGTCGTTGTGAGTGTATGTGTGTGTGTCTGGTCTGTAGGTGCCGCCGGAGCACAGCAGGAGTCGATACACTGCAGTGCCTGCTGGGAAGAAGATGGCAGAGCTGCGTTTCCCTGAGCTCAGAAACACACTGCTGCCCGAGCTGAGAGCAAACGGTGAGAGAGTGTGTGTGTGTGTGTGTGTCTACTGGTGTATATGGCTTATGAGGACACGTGTGTATAATGACATGGGAACTACAACATAAACAAGGTTAATGAGGACACTTCCTGTGTTCAGAATCGCTCTTTCACACACTATTTCTGGGCAGGTCTGCAGTACTCTTCTTCATTTACATCTAGAAGGAGAGGTGCTGCTGTTTTTACAGGCACTTTTTCAAGCCCTTCTCTATCATCTGTGTGTTTAAAATGTAGAAGTGAAGTAGGTAGCTTAACACATGCACTGCGTCCGAAATCACATACTTCCATACTATATAGTATTCGAAAAACAGTATGCGAGATGTACCCGGATGACCTGCTGCTTCCGCTCGAATTGCGTAGCATGCAGACGATGGACACTACACTATCCCATGAGGCCACGGGAGAGGAGTCGTCATATATGGTGGAAAACCACGACACGGCTGTTTTGAAGTGTAAGTACCTTAGGAAAAACGTTGTTCATCGTGGTTAAAGTGTACTTGTTTAACATAATCCATGTAAACGAGTGACTTGTTGAAGGGTTACACATTGTAAACCGATGAGACGATTTTGTGAATTGAGTGTAAAAAGATGTTTAATAATTATTATCGATCAGATGCTCTGTGCATCAGCTTGTTAACGCTGCTTTCTTTAAACAGACGGCTCGTTAAGTAATTTAATGAGATAAAGTTACAAAACTTTAAGTAATTAAATCGATTTAATTTATGCATCACAACACCCTGTTGGCTGTGCCCACACACACCTGTTTACATAATAACTAACTAACACAAGCTTAAACAATAGCAATATGAGAACATGAACTGATTTGCAGAGTCTTGACCTGTTCAATGTTCCTACAGGTGATCGAGCTCTTGAGGAGCTGGCACACGGTTGTCTGGAGTGGACACAGCTGCGGTCAGATTGTCCCACACATACTCTCCTGTGCTGGCTTCTGTGTTTCGGGGCTCCAGTGTATCATCGTCATGATCCTCCACAACTTCTGGATCAACAGTGTCCCCATTCAGAAGACCGAGGTCATGGAGCACCGCACAGCATGCAGCAACACCTGGCACAAAGGCAGGACTCACTTCCAGCGCCTTGAAGAAGAAGACGGAGCGCAGGCTTGTCTTCAGCATCCCGAAGGCTCTCTCAACAATGTTCCGTGCGCAAGCATCATTGGTGTTGAAACACACCTATATTTACTATATTCATTCATTCAAGGTCATTACTTGATTCATGTTCCTTTTGTTTCTTCTGTGTATTTTCAGTTGTATTAATTTATTACAATAAATTCCTTTATTTCTTTACATAAAATAAGGCTGTCATTCTGTTCACAGCTGTCGCTGCTGTTATTCTGAAGTAAAAAAATTACGAGCTAAATTTATATTTAGTAAAAGATTTACAAGCTGTCAACGAAGGCGTGATCTGCGAGCAGCTGCGAGCCTGCTGTAAACTGTTAATTTAAACGACGTTAAAACGCAGACGAAAGCGGTAAGAATAACAAAAACCATCGCCGATGTTCGCTCAGTAGAGTGGGCTCTTTAAATCTTCACACTGTTGTGACGACGTATGCCACGTGACATTGTCAACATGGCGGATGTAGTACGTCATTCCTACTATATAGAACGTACTTTCTATCGGTCGAGTAGTACGTTCAAATTCAAATATAGTACCCAGTATGCGATTTTGGCCGCTCTGATTGTTTCAGGTCCTGTAATAGACTGCAGAGGAGCTGGGGAGATGCAACAGATCTTTAATATTCAGTGTCACTGGTGTTGGGTTTATCTAATAGACACACTGCGACATCTTCTAGTAGGAAACTGTGTATTCTTTTCAGGGATGTGATTTTTCTGTATAAATACAGTTCTCTTTCGATTGGGTCACTCAACATTTCTATGGGAATTACCCTTTTCTCCAAATACTACTGAAGCCTTATTGAATCACGCCAGTGAAACTGGCCAATGGAAATATGAGGGCCCCCCTCTCTATATAAAGCAGCGCTTGTACGTCATCCATTCAGAATCTTTTTCTTCAGCCAACCTTCTACGAGAAGTAAGAAGCCTATCAACAAGACTGCTCACCGTGATCTACATGCTGCAGCGGAAACGCCTTCTCTTCCCCGCTGTGGTCTGGTGAGCATCGTAAACAAGGATGACTCTCTGATGGGTCGCACCCACGCACAAGCAGCACTTGGGGGTCGGACTGCCCCCACTGCGGAGATATGAGCCTCCCAACTCTCAAGCTCTGTGTGCCCAACAAGCCCTGCCGCGCTCTTCCTCTGCAGCCTCTCCGAGCCAAGGAGGAAAACCCCCCCCGTGGAAGAAGCCGTTGCCCCCCCATCTCTGTGCTTCAGCCGCGGCAAACTGGAGAGTGAACAACGCGCCTCTCCCCTCTGAACCTTGCCGCGCCACTGCAAACTTCACCAGCAAGGCTTTCTCTGCGGCGGGCCAAGCAGCTTAAAGCAATGCACGTGATGGCGATACTTCAGGTGTATCAGGTCAAGCTGATCAAGTCTCTGGAAGAGGACGGGCCAGACCCTGAAGTGTTCAAAGGACTCGAGAGAAAAAAAAAAACGGCCCTTCTGGACGCTCCCGTGAATCCCTCAGGTCTCTTCGGAGCAGCGGTAGAGATGTTCACGGAAGCGAAGCGCTGAAACAGTCGAAGGCTATTAGCCACTTCCTTCCAAAACGCACCGGTACAAACTTTCCTGTGCGTTCCCGCTCATCCTCAGCGCAGCGCGTGGGAAAACCGCATCTTCTGCTGCTGTTCGGCGCGAACATAAGCCGGCGGTGAGACCAAGACAGCCTTGGCCGAAGCGTGGTCAGGTGACTTTATAATAGCCGGTGACTTCAACCACGCAAACTTAAAGACAGTTTTGCCAAAGTTCTACCAACATGTGAACTTTGCAACAAGAGGAAAAAAAACAGTGGACACACTACAGAGAGGAAGTGGCCCAGCTAGCTGTATGGTGTGGCGTTAACAACCTGTCCCTCAGTGTGGAGAAGACAAAGGAGGTTGTGATGGACTTCAGGAGTTGACCACCCCCCACTGACCACTGACAGCCCGACTGTGGAGAGAGTCAGCAGCACTAAATTCCTGGGGGTGCACATCACTGAGGATCTCACCTGCACCACCAACACCATGTCACTCTCCAAGAAGGCACAACAGCGGCCACACTTTCTCCTCCGGCTGAAAAGAGCAAGTCTCCCTCCACCCATCCTCACCACATTCTACAGAGGAACCATAGAGAGTGTGCTGACCAGCGTCATCTCTGTCTGGTACAGGAACTGTAGTGCAGCAGAGCGCAAGACCCTCCAGCGGACAGTGAACACAGCTGCAAAGATCATCGGTGCCCCTCTCCCCTCCATCCTGGACACTTTCCTTACATGATGCTCCAGCAAAACCAGCAGTATCGTGAAGGACCCCACCCATCCCTCCCACAGTCTCTTCCAGCTCCTACCATCAGGAAGACCGCTCCGCCAGACTGCTCAACAGCTTTCTCCCCCAGCCCTGAACTCAAATCACCTCGCCCTCCTCTGACACCCCACACAAACCCCTTCCTCCTGAAACATGGACCATCTCCCCTCCTCCACCCCCAAACCATACCACATCAACAGAAAAACTGTCTGAAACCTCCTTTTTTTGTGCAATTCAAATCTATTTTGTGCAATTCTCGTCTATGCGCACTAGACACTTTTCCCACACACTTCTGTGCAGAAGACTCACAGAAGACTCACAGAAGACTCAGTAATGTGTGTTTACATGCTCGTGCACTACTAATCATCTTGCACTGTTCCCCAGTCAGCTGCTTGACTTACGATGTTTCTCTTTGCACATGTACAGTGTTTATGTGTAGCATTTGTATAGTCTTTATAGTTTTTTTTTTAGTTTATGTGTAGGTAAACATTTATATATAGTATATTTATAGTCAAAATCTGACAGTTGGTTAGTTGTGTATAGGTTTATACTGTTTTACTTCATTGTTGTATGTCTGTATAGCACCACGGTCCTGTGAGGCACGACATTTAGTTCCACTGTATGTCCACACATGTAGAATAAAGACAAAAAAACAAAAATTGACTTACACATAAAATCTGAGATTCAATTTCTAAAACCAAAAAAAAGGTAATCAGGGACGTGCACAGGAATTTTGAGGGGCAGTTGCTCTGACCTAAAAAAAGGTCACGGACCACACCAACCACCCCCCCCAAAAAAAAAAAACTCACGGGCTATATGAAGGACTGAGAATAACAGGGTCTTTATTAAAATATATATACACAAAGTAAAACACTAAAATACAGCACTCAATCACCTTAACTACTACTAATAATAACATAGAAAAACATGACTTTTTAGTGTTAGTTTTAGTCTTTTTTTGTAATTTGGGTTATTTGTCAGGGGCAAGATTCAAAAAGGTCAGAAAAAGTATTGTGTAATAATAACTCAAAAAAAAACATCATACAATTTTAGAAAATATTCATTCAAAAATAAAATCAGTACATAAAATGTACATATGGGCACACATATGTAAACAGTCTCAACACTCCGCAGTAAGTGCAAAATGTGTAAGTGACGTGTGCCAGTAAAAAACCTAAAGAGCCAACAGACTAAAGAAGACATACATGAACCGCACGTGTTCAACCCATTTTTGAGCCACAACAAGACATTTCTGTCAGATTGTCAGGGAGCTTAATCTAAGAAAAGAACATGACAAATAACAAATAAAAAGAAAACTTTAAATACAGCATAATTTTTTTAGTGTGTGTGTGTGCCGTGGGTGTGTGCATGAGTGAGTGTGCATGGGTGAGAAAGAGAGAGAGGGCTTTACTTTAGTCAAGCAATAATTTTCTATACAGAATACAAATTCCACAGCTGTATACTATACTAAATTTACCCTATACAATAGCCTACTCATCTGGAATGAAGGAGCAAACATTCAGTGTAAGAGTAAAAAAATGACATAACATTATTTAATATTTATACTACGGGGCCGTTGAATGCTTGAATCTGATTGGCTGACGAACGTTCTGAGGCGTGACATTATTTTCTGGGAAAAGCATGGCGAACGTAGTTCCAGGCAGCTCTCTTGACCGCATTACAGTTCCATATCACTTCGCATAGTAAAACTGTAATAACGTAAATTACAGGACTAACAAAAACAACAACATGACAGACGATTTTCCAAAAGTACACATGACATTTCTCACTAGCGAGGTAAATAACAGCGCTGTTTAGAGACGCTGCTGCAGTCTAATTCACACAAGCTCTCTCTCTCTCTCTCTCTCTCCTCTCTCTCTCTCAAGCTGTGTGTGTGTGTGTGTGTGTGTGTGTGTGTCTCTCTCTCTCTCGCTCTCTTTATAATAACTTCATTAATAACTGCATTATAATACTATCAACGGCTCAAGCCTCCATTACCAGCTTTAAAATGACATTGTGAAACCAGCAAAAAGAAGCGCTGGATGAGATGCGGAAGAAATAGTCCTACCCACAATAGCGATTAAGTACAAAAACCGAACGAATCCCTTTAAATATATCATCTGATTGATATCTTGAGGTGTGGTAACCGTGGTATAAGCGGAATAATTGACTCCGCTTCCGAGTCGTGACTGAATCACCACCTCAGGTGTGCATTATTTTTTCTAATAATTCAACGGCCCGTCGTCAATTATTCCTTACTTGAATCACAGCTTAAATAGTGTTTTGACATCGACAACCCAAGTGCATTTTACCTCAAACTTGCGTCTAGTTAACTTTCTAAAGTAGCAATCCCTTCTCGGGTCGACATTAACACACTGACAAAATTATATTCAGAATTAAAAATATTTTATACCACTTTTTAATGTGTGATTGTGTAATGGTTTTCACGAGATACCAACCTTTCGCGAACTTGCTTCCAACACTCGTTCTCATGGAGACGCGGTGTGCACGGAGAGGAGGGCTGTGCGCGCGCGAGTAACGTTATGTGAGAGAGACGCGTGAGTGAGAGACGCAGGGAAATGAAATGCAGCTGAACGTTTGCTCTATGAAAGACATTGACAAAGACGAAAACTAAGGACATTTAATCTATAATTTTATTTTATTTTAGATAGTTTTGCCAAACACACATTACAGTTTTGGTTTATCGTTTTTTTTGTAATGCCTCGTTTTTATTTTTATTTCAGTTAAAACAAAATAATAACAAACAAGTCAACTCAATTCAATTCAATTCAATTAAAGACTACTTAACCAAGTCAAGTCAAGTCAAGTCAAGTCAAGTCAAGTCTGCTTTATTGTCAATTCTTCCACATGTACAGTACATACATACAGAGAATCGAAATTGCGTTACTCTCAGACCCCCGGTGCATACAGATAACACTAACAGTAGAGCCTAAAAATCTAGATCAAATATAAAATATAAGATAAAAAACTATACAATAAGGGAATGTAAAAAAGACATAATAGAAAAAATAAAATAAAAATAAGGTTAAATAAAAGCAGCGCAAGGCACATGGCAGATAGAGTGCAAACCAGTGAACAAACAGTGCAGATAAAGAGATTTTTAGTGCATAAAAAAATAGCTTATTCAGTCTGATTAAAAGTGACAAAGTGACAAAGGGCTCAGAGCAGTTATTTTATTAAACTGACTGATGAGGAGGTAGAATGATGTCAGATCCATGGTGAATGAGGTAGTGAGCAGACCACTGCTGCACAAAGTGACTGGTGCATGACATTCGTATGTTAGAGGGAGGGGGGGGTGGAAGGACCTGGGGATGTGGGACCTGGGGGGGGGGGGGGTGTTTCATAGTTCAGTGGTGCCTGAGGCAGAAGAGGGACGGGGGGGTAAGTTCGGGAGCGAGTTCAGCTTCCTGACAGCCTGATGGATGAAGCTGTCCTTCAGTCTGCTGGTCCTGGCCTGGAGACTCCGCAGTCTCCTCCCTGATGGGAGCAGACTGAAGAAGCTGTGTGACGGGTGAGTGGGATCACCTGCAATGCAGAGGGCTTTTCGAGTGAGACGGGTTCCATAAATGTCCTGGAGGGGAGGGGAGAGAGACACCAATGATCTTCTCAGCTGCTCTCACCCTATGCGTTGCAGAGTCTTCCGGCAGGACGCGTTGCAGGCGCCATACCACACAGTGATGCAGCTTGTCAGAATGCTCTCGATGGTGCCTCTGTAGAAGGTGTACATGATGGGGGGTGGGGCTCTGGCTCTCCTCAGTTTGCGGAGGAAGTAGAGACGCTGCTGTGATTTCTTGGCCAGTGCTGCGGTGTTGTCGGTCCAGGAGAGGTCCTCTGTGATGTGCACACCCAGGAACTTGGTGCTGCTCACTCTCTCCACAGTCGCACCGTTGATGGTCAGAGGAACATGCTGAGTGTGCGCTCTCCTGAAGTCCACAACAATCTCCTTCGTCTTTCTCCACGTTCAGAGAGAGATTGTTGTCACTGCACCACCCGGCCAGGCGGCTCACCTCGCTCCTGTAGTTTGTCTCATCTCTGTTGCTAATGAGACCCACCACAGTCATGTCATCCGCAAACTTAATGAAGAGGTTGGAGTTGTGTGACGGTGTGCAGTCGTGTGTCAGCAGAGTGAAGAGGAGGGGGCTCAGCACACATCCTTGGGGGGCCCCAGTGTTAAGTGTGATGGTGCTGGATGTGTTGCTGCCGACACGTACTGCCTGAGGTCTTCCAGTCAGAAAGTCCAACAGCCAGTTGCACAGCGAAGTGTTGAGCCCCAGCTCGACCAGTTTGTGAATGAGCTGTTGAGGGATGATTGTGTTGAATGCTGAACTGAAGTCTATGAACAGCATTCTGACGTATGAGTCTTTTTCCTCTAGATGTGTGAGTGCTGAGTGGAGGGTAGTTGAGATGGAATCATCGGTCGACCGGTTGGGACCGATATGCAAACTGGAATGGGTCCAGGGAGGGGGGGAGGGCAGACTTGATGTGGTGCATGACTAGCCGTTCGAAGCACTTCATGAGGATGGGAGTAAGTGCAACAGGACGGTAGTCATTGAAGCATGATGGAGATGGCTTACTTCGGGACTGGAATGATGGTGGTAGCTTTGAAGCATGTGGGAACAACAGCTTGACTAAGTGAGATGTTGAAAATGTCTGTGAAGACATCAGTGAGTTCTGCTGCACAGTCTCTCAGTACACGCCCAGGAATGTTGTCAGGACCTTACTATTTATAACCTTACTATTACTTTTCCGACAACGTTGAGTCGTCTCACCCGACAACCGCGACAATCTCCTTCTAGGGCCGCTCATGCAGGCTCAGCTCAGGTGCCGGTCGCGTGCAGCGCTGCAGCCACGTAAAGAGAGTTTGCCCTTCCCCTACCGACTTTCACTTTCGGACGGGTGCCCGAATATGGAAGTGAATGAGGCTTTGCGATTTTTATTTATTTTTTTATTTTTTTATCTAGGCCTACGTGAAATTCTGCATCCATTGTACGATTTTTTTTATTTATTTTTTTCCACCTCGGAAGGGCAATGTGAGTCGAGAAGGGCATATGGGCAGTTGCCCGGGCAACCTGAGCAACCCCCCTGTGCACGTCCCTGGACGGCGTCAATGTTCAGCGTACTTTACTCGCTTTCTGTACACATTTTATTCCATGTTGTTTTTTATTATTTTATTTTTCAAGAGAACTTGCAAAGTCTAACCCTAACCCTAATCAATAAAAACAGTTAACAGTGTTATTGAATAGAATATATTAAAACCGTTATCGCATGACATAGGCCTATTCTTATAGACTACACAGACAAAACAGTTGGAGATGCGTTGGATTTTAGGCATTAGTAGTAAATCAAGACTTCGCAAGTTCTCTTGTAAAATTAAAAAAAAAATACAATAAAATAAAAAAAAAACATGGAATAAACTGTGTACAGAAAGCGAGTAAAGTACTCTCAACATTAGGCTACTAAAAAGGTGTTTAATCTCGCAAAAACTCCCGTTAATTAAAAAGTAATGTTAATTAATGAAGCGTAATGTTCAAACAGCTGCAGTACTCTGACTTTGCCACAAAGACAAGTGTGTACGTCTGCTCAGACCCTGACGTGACGGTACGTGCTTTTCCACGTCAAATCAACGTTTCTATAAACATGAACGTTGCCGTGGATTTTAGCGTACGCGCACTTTATAAACGAGGCCCCTGGACTGTTTGGAACCTCATCTTCGTTCTATTATATTACACTTAATATTGCTATTGTATTGTAATTCTCTAGACATT